>NW_025215483.1:325826-347818 GCF_001659605.2 Manihot esculenta | reverse complement strand
CCAGTCTATCACCCATGTTACATCCGGTGCCCGATTTCGGACTAACAGCTTCCATCCCAAAAACTGCCAAGTCTATCACCCATGTTACATCCGGTGCCCGATTTCGGACTAACAGCTTCCATCCAAAAACTGCCAAGTTCTATTCACCCATGTTACATTTGGTGCCCGATTCCGGACTAACAGCTTCCATCCCAAAAACTGCCAAGTCTATCACCCATGTTACATCCGGTGCCCGATTTCGGACTAACAGCTTCCATCCCAAAAACTGCCAAGTCTATCACCCATGTTACATCCGGTGCCCGATTTCGGACTAACAGCTTCCATCCCAAAAACTGCCAAGTCTATCACCCATGTTACATCCGGTGCCCGATTTCGGACTAACAGCTTCCATCCCAAAAACTGCCAAGTCTATCACCCATGTTACATCCGGTGCCCGATTTCGGACTAACAGCTTCCATCCCAAAAACTGCCAAGTCTATCACCCATGTTACATCCGGTGCCCGATTTCGGACTAACAGCTTCCATCCCAAAAACTGCCAAGTCTATCACCCATGTTACATCCGGTGCCCGATTTCGGACTAACAGCTTCCATCCCAAAAACTGCCAAGTCTATCACCCATGTTACATCCGGTGCCCGATTTCGGACTAACAGCTTCCATCCCAAAAACTGCCAAGTCTATCACCCATGTTACATCCGGTGCCCGATTTCGGACTAACAGCTTCCATCCCAAAACTGCCAAGTCTATCACCCATGTTACATCCGGTGCCCGATTTCGGACTAACAGCTTCCATCCCAAAAACTGCCAAGTCTATCACCCATGTTACATCCGGTGCCCGATTTCAGACTAACAGCTTCCATCCCAAAACTGCCAAGTCTATCACCCATGTTACATCCGGTGCCCGATTTCGGACTAACAGCTTCCATCCCAAAAACTGCCAAGTCTATCACCCATGTTACATCCGGTGCCCGATTTCGGACTAACAGCTTCCATCCCAAAAACTGCCAAGTCTATCACCCATGTTACATCCGGTGCCCGATTTCGGACTAACAGCTTCCATCCCAAAAACTGCCAAGTCTATCACCCATGTTACATCCGGTGCCCGATTTCGGACTAACAGCTTCCATCCCAAAAACTGCCAAGTCTATCACCCATGTTACATCCGGTGCCCGATTTCGGACTAACAGCTTCCATCCCAAAAACTGCCAAGTCTATCACCCATGTTACATCCGGTGCCCGATTTCGGACTAACAGCTTCCATCCCAAAACTGCCAAGTCTATCACCCATGTTACATCCGGTGCCCGATTTCGGACTAACAGCTTCCATCCCAAAAACTGCCAAGTCTATCACCCATGTTACATCCGGTGCCCGATTTCGGACTAACAGCTTCCATCCCAAAAACTGCCAAGTCTATCACCCATGTTACATCCGGTGCCCGATTTCGGACTAACAGCTTCCATCCCAAAAACTGCCAAGTCTATCACCCATGTTACATCCGGTGCCCGATTTCGGACTAACAGCTTCCATCCCAAAAACTGCCAAGTCTATCACCCATGTTACATCCGGTGCCCGATTTCGGACTAACAGCTTCCATCCCAAAAACTGCCAAGTCTATCACCCATGTTACATCCGGTGCCCGATTTCGGACTAACAGCTTCCATCCCAAAAACTGCCAAGTCTATCACCCATGTTACATCCGGTGCCCGATTTCGGACTAACAGCTTCCATCCCAAAAACTGCCAAGTCTATCACCCATGTTACATCCGGTGCCCGATTTCGGACTAACAGCTTCCATCCCAAAAACTGCCAAGTCTATCACCCATGTTACATCCGGTGCCCGATTTCGGACTAACAGCTTCCATCCCAAAAACTGCCAAGTCTATCACCCATGTTACATCCGGTGCCCGATTTCGGACTAACAGCTTCCATCCCAAAACTGCCAAGTCTATCACCCATGTTACATCCGGTGCCCGATTTCGGACTAACAGCTTCCATCCCAAAAACTGCCAAGTCTATCACCCATGTTACATCCGGTGCCCGATTTCGGACTAACAGCTTCCATCCCAAAAACTGCCAAGTCTATCACCCATGTTACATCCGGTGCCCGATTTCGGACTAACAGCTTCCATCCCAAAAACTGCCAAGTCTATCACCCATGTTACATCCGGTGCCCGATTTCGGACTAACAGCTTCCATCCCAAAAACTGCCAAGTCTATCACCCATGTTACATCCGGTGCCCGATTTCGGACTAACAGCTTCCATCCCAAAACTGCCAAGTCTATCACCCATGTTACATCCGGTGCCCGATTTCGGACTAACAGCTTCCATCCCAAAAACTGCCAAGTCTATCACCCATGTTACATCCGGTGCCCGATTTCGGACTAACAGCTTCCATCCCAAAAACTGCCAAGTCTATCACCCATGTTACATCCGGTGCCCGATTTCGGACTAACAGCTTCCATCCCAAAAACTGCCAAGTCTATCACCCATGTTACATCCGGTGCCCGATTTCGGACTAACAGCTTCCATCCCAAAAACTGCCAAGTCTATCACCCATGTTACATCCGGTGCCCGATTTCGGACTAACAGCTTCCATCCCAAAAACTGCCAAGTCTATCACCCATGTTACATCCGGTGCCCGATTTCGGACTAACAGCTTCCATCCCAAAAACTGCCAAGTCTATCACCCATGTTACATCCGGTGCCCGATTTCGGACTAACAGCTTCCATCCCAAAAACTGCCAAGTCTATCACCCATGTTACATCCGGTGCCCGATTTCGGACTAACAGCTTCCATCCCAAAAACTGCCAAGTCTATCACCCATGTTACATCCGGTGCCCGATTTCGGACTAACAGCTTCCATCCCAAAAACTGCCAAGTCTATCACCCATGTTACATCCGGTGCCCGATTTCGGACTAACAGCTTCCATCCCAAAAACTGCCAAGTCTATCACCCATGTTACATCCGGTGCCCGATTTCGGACTAACAGCTTCCATCCCAAAAACTGCCAAGTCTATCACCCATGTTACATCCGGTGCCCGATTTCGGACTAACAGCTTCCATCCCAAAAACTGCCAAGTCTATCACCCATGTTACATCCGGTGCCCGATTTCGGGACTAACAGCTTCCATCCCAAAAACTGCCAAGTCTATCACCCATGTTACATCCGGTGCCCGATTTCGGACTAACAGCTTCCATCCCAAAAACTGCCAAGTCTATCACCCATGTTACATCCGGTGCCCGATTTCGGACTAACAGCTTCCATCCCAAAAACTGCCAAGTCTATCACCCATGTTACATCCGGTGCCCGATTTCGGACTAACAGCTTCCATCCCAAAAACTGCCAAGTCTATCACCCATGTTACATCCGGTGCCCGATTTCGGACTAACAGCTTCCATCCCAAAAACTGCCAAGTCTATCACCCATGTTACATCCGGTGCCCGATTTCGGACTAACAGCTTCCATCCCAAAAACTGCCAAGTCTATCACCCATGTTACATCCGGTGCCCGATTTCGGACTAACAGCTTCCATCCCAAAAACTGCCAAGTCTATCACCCATGTTACATCCGGTGCCCGATTTCGGACTAACAGCTTCCATCCCAAAAACTGCCAAGTCTATCACCCATGTTACATCCGGTGCCCGATTTCGGACTAACAGCTTCCATCCCAAAAACTGCCAAGTCTATCACCCATGTTACATCCGGTGCCCGATTTCGGACTAACAGCTTCCATCCCAAAAACTGCCAAGTCTATCACCCATGTTACATCCGGTGCCCGATTTCGGACTAACAGCTTCCATCCCAAAAACTGCCAAGTCTATCACCCATGTTACATCCGGTGCCCGATTTCGGACTAACAGCTTCCATCCCAAAAACTGCCAAGTCTATCACCCATGTTACATCCGGTGCCCGATTTCGGACTAACAGCTTCCATCCCAAAACTGCCAAGTCTATCACCCATGTTACATCCGGTGCCCGATTTCGGACTAACAGCTTCCATCCCAAAACTGCCAAGTCTATCACCCATGTTACATCCGGTGCCCGATTTCGGACTAACAGCTTCCATCCCAAAAACTGCCAAGTCTATCACCCATGTTACATCCGGTGCCCGATTTCGGACTAACAGCTTCCATCCCAAAAACTGCCAAGTCTATCACCCATGTTACATCCGGTGCCCGATTTCGGACTAACAGCTTCCATCCCAAAAACTGCCAAGTCTATCACCCATGTTACATCCGGTGCCCGATTTCGGACTAACAGCTTCCATCCCAAAAACTGCCAAGTCTATCACCCATGTTACATCCGGTGCCCGATTTCGGACTAACAGCTTCCATCCCAAAAACTGCCAAGTCTATCACCCATGTTACATCCGGTGCCCGATTTCGGACTAACAGCTTCCATCCCAAAAACTGCCAAGTCTATCACCCATGTTACATCCGGTGCCCGATTTCGGACTAACAGCTTCCATCCCAAAAACTGCCAAGTCTATCACCCATGTTACATCCGGTGCCCGATTTCGGACTAACAGCTTCCATCCCAAAAACTGCCAAGTCTATCACCCATGTTACATCCGGTGCCCGATTTCGGACTAACAGCTTCCATCCCAAAAACTGCCAAGTCTATCACCCATGTTACATCCGGTGCCCGATTTCGGACTAACAGCTTCCATCCCAAAAACTGCCAAGTCTATCACCCATGTTACATCCGGTGCCCGATTTCGGACTAACAGCTTCCATCCCAAAAACTGCCAAGTCTATCACCCATGTTACATCCGGTGCCCGATTTCGGACTAACAGCTTCCATCCCAAAAACTGCCAAGTCTATCACCCATGTTACATCCGGTGCCCGATTTCGGACTAACAGCTTCCATCCCAAAAACTGCCAAGTCTATCACCCATGTTACATCCGGTGCCCGATTTCGGACTAACAGCTTCCATCCCAAAAACTGCCAAGTCTATCACCCATGTTACATCCGGTGCCCGATTTCGGACTAACAGCTTCCATCCCAAAAACTGCCAAGTCTATCACCCATGTTACATCCGGTGCCCGATTTCGGACTAACAGCTTCCATCCCAAAACTGCCAAGTCTATCACCCATGTTACATCCGGTGCCCGATTTCGGACTAACAGCTTCCATCCCAAAAACTGCCAAGTCTATCACCCATGTTACATCCGGTGCCCGATTTCGGACTAACAGCTTCCATCCCAAAAACTGCCAAGTCTATCACCCATGTTACATCCGGTTGCCCGATTTCGGACTAACAGCTTCCATCCCAAAAACTGCCAAGTCTATCACCCATGTTACATCCGGTGCCCGATTTCGGACTAACAGCTTCCATCCCAAAAACTGCCAAGTCTATCACCCATGTTACATCCGGTGCCCGATTTCGGACTAACAGCTTCCATCCCAAAAACTGCCAAGTCTATCACCCATGTTACATCCGGTGCCGATTTCGGACTAACAGCTTCCATCCCAAAAACTGCCAAGTCTATCACCCATGTTACATCCGGTGCCCGATTTCGGACTAACAGCTTCCATCCCAAAAACTGCCAAGTCTATCACCCATGTTACATCCGGTGCCCGATTTCGGACTAACAGCTTCCATCCCAAAAACTGCCAAGTCTATCACCCATGTTACATCCGGTGCCCGATTTCGGACTAACAGCTTCCATCCCAAAAACTGCCAAGTCTATCACCCATGTTACATCCGGTGCCCGATTTCGGACTAACAGCTTCCATCCCAAAAACTGCCAAGTCTATCACCCATGTTACATCCGGTGCCCGATTTCGGACTAACAGCTTCCATCCCAAAAACTGCCAAGTCTATCACCCATGTTACATCCGGTGCCCGATTTCGGACTAACAGCTTCCATCCCAAAAACTGCCAAGTCTATCACCCATGTTACATCCGGTGCCCGATTTCGGACTAACAGCTTCCATCCCAAAAACTGCCAAGTCTATCACCCATGTTACATCCGGTGCCCGATTTCGGACTAACAGCTTCCATCCCAAAAACTGCCAAGTCTATCACCCATGTTACATCCGGTGCCCGATTTCGGACTAACAGCTTCCATCCCAAAAACTGCCAAGTCTATCACCCATGTTACATCCGGTGCCCGATTTCGGACTAACAGCTTCCATCCCAAAAACTGCCAAGTCTATCACCCATGTTACATCCGGTGCCCGATTTCGGACTAACAGCTTCCATCCCAAAAACTGCCAAGTCTATCACCCATGTTACATCCGGTGCCCGATTTCGGACTAACAGCTTCCATCCCAAAAACTGCCAAGTCTATCACCCATGTTACATCCGGTGCCCGATTTCGGACTAACAGCTTCCATCCCAAAAACTGCCAAGTCTATCACCCATGTTACATCCGGTGCCCGATTTCGGACTAACAGCTTCCATCCCAAAAACTGCCAAGTCTATCACCCATGTTACATCCGGTGCCCGATTTCGGACTAACAGCTTCCATCCCAAAACTGCCAAGTCTATCACCCATGTTACATCCGGTGCCCGATTTCGGACTAACAGCTTCCATCCCAAAAACTGCCAAGTCTATCACCCATGTTACATCCGGTGCCCGATTTCGGACTAACAGCTTCCATCCCAAAAACTGCCAAGTCTATCACCCATGTTACATCCGGTGCCCGATTTCGGACTAACAGCTTCCATCCCAAAAACTGCCAAGTCTATCACCCATGTTACATCCGGTGCCCGATTTCGGACTAACAGCTTCCATCCCAAAAACTGCCAAGTCTATCACCCATGTTACATCCGGTGCCCGATTTCGGACTAACAGCTTCCATCCCAAAAACTGCCAAGTCTATCACCCATGTTACATCCGGTGCCCGATTTCGGACTAACAGCTTCCATCCCAAAACTGCCAAGTCTATCACCCATGTTACATCCGGTGCCCGATTTCGGACTAACAGCTTCCATCCCAAAAACTGCCAAGTCTATCACCCATGTTACATCCGGTGCCCGATTTCGGACTAACAGCTTCCATCCCAAAAACTGCCAAGTCTATCACCCATGTTACATCCGGTGCCCGATTTCGGACTAACAGCTTCCATCCCAAAAACTGCCAAGTCTATCACCCATGTTACATCCGGTGCCCGATTTCGGACTAACAGCTTCCATCCCAAAAACTGCCAAGTCTATCACCCATGTTACATCCGGTGCCCGATTTCGGACTAACAGCTTCCATCCCAAAAACTGCCAAGTCTATCACCCATGTTACATCCGGTGCCCGATTTCGGACTAACAGCTTCCATCCCAAAACTGCCAAGTCTATCACCCATGTTACATCCGGTGCCCGATTTCGGACTAACAGCTTCCATCCCAAAAACTGCCAAGTCTATCACCCATGTTACATCCGGTGCCCGATTTCGGACTAACAGCTTCCATCCCAAAAACTGCCAAGTCTATCACCCATGTTACATCCGGTGCCCGATTTCGGACTAACAGCTTCCATCCCAAAACTGCCAAGTCTATCACCCATGTTACATCCGGTGCCCGATTTCGGACTAACAGCTTCCATCCCAAAAACTGCCAAGTCTATCACCCATGTTACATCCGGTGCCCGATTTCGGACTAACAGCTTCCATCCCAAAAACTGCCAAGTCTATCACCCATGTTACATCCGGTGCCCGATTTCGGACTAACAGCTTCCATCCCAAAACTGCCAAGTCTATCACCCATGTTACATCCGGTGCCCGATTTCGGACTAACAGCTTCCATCCCAAAAACTGCCAAGTCTATCACCCATGTTACATCCGGTGCCCGATTTCGGACTAACAGCTTCCATCCCAAAACTGCCAAGTCTATCACCCATGTTACATCCGGTGCCCGATTTCGGACTAACAGCTTCCATCCCAAAAACTGCCAAGTCTATCACCCATGTTACATCCGGTGCCCGATTTCGGACTAACAGCTTCCATCCCAAAAACTGCCAAGTCTATCACCCATGTTACATCCGGTGCCCGATTTCGGACTAACAGCTTCCATCCCAAAAACTGCCAAGTCTATCACCCATGTTACATCCGGTGCCCGATTTCGGACTAACAGCTTCCATCCCCAAAACTGCCAAGTCTATCACCCATGTTACATCCGGTGCCCGATTTCGGACTAACAGCTTCCATCCCAAAACTGCCAAGTCTATCACCCATGTTACATCCGGTGCCCGATTTCGGACTAACAGCTTCCATCCCAAAAACTGCCAAGTCTATCACCCATGTTACATCCGGTGCCCGATTTCGGACTAACAGCTTCCATCCCAAAAACTGCCAAGTCTATCACCCATGTTACATCCGGTGCCCGATTTCGGACTAACAGCTTCCATCCCAAAAACTGCCAAGTCTATCACCCATGTTACATCCGGTGCCCGATTTCGGACTAACAGCTTCCATCCCAAAAACTGCCAAGTCTATCACCCATGTTACATCCGGTGCCCGATTTCGGACTAACAGCTTCCATCCCAAAAACTGCCAAGTCTATCACCCATGTTACATCCGGTGCCCGATTTCGGACTAACAGCTTCCATCCCAAAAACTGCCAAGTCTATCACCCATGTTACATCCGGTGCCCGATTTCGGACTAACAGCTTCCATCCCAAAAACTGCCAAGTCTATCACCCATGTTACATCCGGTGCCCGATTTCGGACTAACAGCTTCCATCCCAAAAACTGCCAAGTCTATCACCCATGTTACATCCGGTGCCCGATTTCGGACTAACAGCTTCCATCCCAAAAACTGCCAAGTCTATCACCCATGTTACATCCGGTGCCCGATTTCGGACTAACAGCTTCCATCCCAAAACTGCCAAGTCTATCACCCATGTTACATCCGGTGCCCGATTTCGGACTAACAGCTTCCATCCCAAAAACTGCCAAGTCTATCACCCATGTTACATCCGGTGCCCGATTTCGGACTAACAGCTTCCATCCCAAAAACTGCCAAGTCTATCACCCATGTTACATCCGGTGCCCGATTTCGGACTAACAGCTTCCATCCCAAAAACTGCCAAGTCTATCACCCATGTTACATCCGGTGCCCGATTTCGGACTAACAGCTTCCATCCCAAAAACTGCCAAGTCTATCACCCATGTTACATCCGGTGCCCGATTTCGGACTAACAGCTTCCATCCCAAAAACTGCCAAGTCTATCACCCATGTTACATCCGGTGCCCGATTTCGGACTAACAGCTTCCATCCCAAAAACTGCCAAGTCTATCACCCATGTTACATCCGGTGCCCGATTTCGGACTAACAGCTTCCATCCCAAAAACTGCCAAGTCTATCACCCATGTTACATCCGGTGCCCGATTTCGGACTAACAGCTTCCATCCCAAAAACTGCCAAGTCTATCACCCATGTTACATCCGGTGCCCGATTTCGGACTAACAGCTTCCATCCCAAAAACTGCCAAGTCTATCACCCATGTTACATCCGGTGCCCGATTTCGGACTAACAGCTTCCATCCCAAAAACTGCCAAGTCTATCACCCATGTTACATCCGGTGCCCGATTTCGGACTAACAGCTTCCATCCCAAAAACTGCCAAGTCTATCACCCATGTTACATCCGGTGCCCGATTTCGGACTAACAGCTTCCATCCCAAAAACTGCCAAGTCTATCACCCATGTTACATCCGGTGCCCGATTTCGGACTAACAGCTTCCATCCCAAAAACTGCCAAGTCTATCACCCATGTTACATCCGGTGCCCGATTTCGGACTAACAGCTTCCATCCCAAAAACTGCCAAGTCTATCACCCATGTTACATCCGGTGCCCGATTTCGGACTAACAGCTTCCATCCCAAAAACTGCCAAGTCTATCACCCATGTTACATCCGGTGCCCGATTTCGGACTAACAGCTTCCATCCCAAAAACTGCCAAGTCTATCACCCATGTTACATCCGGTGCCCGATTTCGGACTAACAGCTTCCATCCCAAAACTGCCAAGTCTATCACCCATGTTACATCCGGTGCCCGATTTCGGACTAACAGCTTCCATCCCAAAACTGCCAAGTCTATCACCCATGTTACATCCGGTGCCCGATTTCGGACTAACAGCTTCCATCCCAAAAACTGCCAAGTCTATCACCCATGTTACATCCGGTGCCCGATTTCGGACTAACAGCTTCCATCCCAAAAACTGCCAAGTCTATCACCCATGTTACATCCGGTGCCCGATTTCGGACTAACAGCTTCCATCCCAAAAACTGCCAAGTCTATCACCCATGTTACATCCGGTGCCCGATTTCGGACTAACAGCTTCCATCCCAAAAACTGCCAAGTCTATCACCCATGTTACATCCGGTGCCCGATTTCGGACTAACAGCTTCCATCCCAAAAACTGCCAAGTCTATCACCCATGTTACATCCGGTGCCCGATTTCGGACTAACAGCTTCCATCCCAAAAACTGCCAAGTCTATCACCCATGTTACATCCGGTGCCCGATTTCGGACTAACAGCTTCCATCCCAAAAACTGCCAAGTCTATCACCCATGTTACATCCGGTGCCCGATTTCGGACTAACAGCTTCCATCCCAAAAACTGCCAAGTCTATCACCCATGTTACATCCGGTGCCCGATTTCGGACTAACAGCTTCCATCCCAAAAACTGCCAAGTCTATCACCCATGTTACATCCGGTGCCCGATTTCGGACTAACAGCTTCCATCCCAAAAACTGCCAAGTCTATCACCCATGTTACATCCGGTGCCCGATTTCGGACTAACAGCTTCCATCCCAAAAACTGCCAAGTCTATCACCCATGTTACATCCGGTGCCCGATTTCGGACTAACAGCTTCCATCCCAAAAACTGCCAAGTCTATCACCCATGTTACATCCGGTGCCCGATTTCGGACTAACAGCTTCCATCCCAAAAACTGCCAAGTCTATCACCCATGTTACATCCGGTGCCCGATTTCGGACTAACAGCTTCCATCCCAAAAACTGCCAAGTCTATCACCCATGTTACATCCGGTGCCCGATTTCGGACTAACAGCTTCCATCCCAAAAACTGCCAAGTCTATCACCCATGTTACATCCGGTGCCCGATTTCGGACTAACAGCTTCCATCCCAAAAACTGCCAAGTCTATCACCCATGTTACATCCGGTGCCCGATTTCGGACTAACAGCTTCCATCCCAAAAACTGCCAAGTCTATCACCCATGTTACATCCGGTGCCCGATTTCGGACTAACAGCTTCCATCCCAAAAACTGCCAAGTCTATCACCCATGTTACATCCGGTGCCCGATTTCGGACTAACAGCTTCCATCCCAAAAACTGCCAAGTCTATCACCCATGTTACATCCGGTGCCCGATTTCGGACTAACAGCTTCCATCCCAAAAACTGCCAAGTCTATCACCCATGTTACATCCGGTGCCCGATTTCGGACTAACAGCTTCCATCCCAAAAACTGCCAAGTCTATCACCCATGTTACATCCGGTGCCCGATTTCGGACTAACAGCTTCCATCCCAAAAACTGCCAAGTCTATCACCCATGTTACATCCGGTGCCCGATTTCGGACTAACAGCTTCCATCCCAAAAACTGCCAAGTCTATCACCCATGTTACATCCGGTGCCCGATTTCGGACTAACAGCTTCCATCCCAAAAACTGCCAAGTCTATCACCCATGTTACATCCGGTGCCCGATTTCGGACTAACAGCTTCCATCCCAAAAACTGCCAAGTCTATCACCCATGTTACATCCGGTGCCCGATTTCGGACTAACAGCTTCCATCCCAAAACTGCCAAGTCTATCACCCATGTTACATCCGGTGCCCGATTTCGGACTAACAGCTTCCATCCCAAAAACTGCCAAGTCTATCACCCATGTTACATCCGGTGCCCGATTTCGGACTAACAGCTTCCATCCCAAAAACTGCCAAGTCTATCACCCATGTTACATCCGGTGCCCGATTTCGGACTAACAGCTTCCATCCCAAAAACTGCCAAGTCTATCACCCATGTTACATCCGGTGCCCGATTTCGGACTAACAGCTTCCATCCCAAAAACTGCCAAGTCTATCACCCATGTTACATCCGGTGCCCGATTTCGGACTAACAGCTTCCATCCCAAAAACTGCCAAGTCTATCACCCATGTTACATCCGGTGCCCGATTTCGGACTAACAGCTTCCATCCCAAAAACTGCCAAGTCTATCACCCATGTTACATCCGGTGCCCGATTTCGGACTAACAGCTTCCATCCCAAAAACTGCCAAGTCTATCACCCATGTTACATCCGGTGCCCGATTTCGGACTAACAGCTTCCATCCCAAAAACTGCCAAGTCTATCACCCATGTTACATCCGGTGCCCGATTTCGGACTAACAGCTTCCATCCCAAAAACTGCCAAGTCTATCACCCATGTTACATCCGGTGCCCGATTTCGGACTAACAGCTTCCATCCCAAAAACTGCCAAGTCTATCACCCATGTTACATCCGGTGCCCGATTTCGGACTAACAGCTTCCATCCCAAAAACTGCCAAGTCTATCACCCATGTTACATCCGGTGCCCGATTTCGGACTAACAGCTTCCATCCCAAAAACTGCCAAGTCTATCACCCATGTTACATCCGGTGCCCGATTTCGGACTAACAGCTTCCATCCCAAAAACTGCCAAGTCTATCACCCATGTTACATCCGGTGCCCGATTTCGGACTAACAGCTTCCATCCCAAAAACTGCCAAGTCTATCACCCATGTTACATCCGGTGCCCGATTTCGGACTAACAGCTTCCATCCCAAAAACTGCCAAGTCTATCACCCATGTTACATCCGGTGCCCGATTTCGGACTAACAGCTTCCATCCCAAAAACTGCCAAGTCTATCACCCATGTTACATCCGGTGCCCGATTTCGGACTAACAGCTTCCATCCCAAAAACTGCCAAGTCTATCACCCATGTTACATCCGGTGCCCGATTTCGGACTAACAGCTTCCATCCCAAAACTGCCAAGTCTGCCAAGTCTATCACCCATGTTACATCCGGTGCCCGATTTCGGACTAACAGCTTCCATCCCAAAAACTGCCAAGTCTATCACCCATGTTACATCCGGTGCCCGATTTCGGACTAACAGCTTCCATCCCAAAAACTGCCAAGTCTATCACCCATGTTACATCCGGTGCCCGATTTCGGACTAACAGCTTCCATCCCAAAAACTGCCAAGTCTATCACCCATGTTACATCCGGTGCCCGATTTCGGACTAACAGCTTCCATCCCAAAAACTGCCAAGTCTATCACCCATGTTACATCCGGTGCCCGATTTCGGACTAACAGCTTCCATCCCAAAAACTGCCAAGTCTATCACCCATGTTACATCCGGTGCCCGATTTCGGACTAACAGCTTCCATCCCAAAAACTGCCAAGTCTATCACCCATGTTACATCCGGTGCCCGATTTCGGACTAACAGCTTCCATCCCAAAAACTGCCAAGTCTATCACCCATGTTACATCCGGTGCCCGATTTCGGACTAACAGCTTCCATCCCAAAAACTGCCAAGTCTATCACCCATGTTACATCCGGTGCCCGATTTCGGACTAACAGCTTCCATCCCAAAAACTGCCAAGTCTATCACCCATGTTACATCCGGTGCCCGATTTCGGACTAACAGCTTCCATCCCAAAAACTGCCAAGTCTATCACCCATGTTACATCCGGTGCCCGATTTCGGACTAACAGCTTCCATCCCAAAAACTGCCAAGTCTATCACCCATGTTACATCCGGTGCCCGATTTCGGACTAACAGCTTCCATCCCAAAAACTGCCAAGTCTATCACCCATGTTACATCCGGTGCCCGATTTCGGACTAACAGCTTCCATCCCAAAAACTGCCAAGTCTATCACCCATGTTACATCCGGTGCCCGATTTCGGACTAACAGCTTCCATCCCAAAAACTGCCAAGTCTATCACCCATGTTACATCCGGTGCCCGATTTCGGACTAACAGCTTCCATCCCAAAAACTGCCAAGTCTATCACCCATGTTACATCCGGTGCCCGATTTCGGACTAACAGCTTCCATCCCAAAAACTGCCAAGTCTATCACCCATGTTACATCCGGTGCCCGATTTCGGACTAACAGCTTCCATCCCAAAAACTGCCAAGTCTATCACCCATGTTACATCCGGTGCCCGATTTCGGACTAACAGCTTCCATCCCAAAAACTGCCAAGTCTATCACCCATGTTACATCCGGTGCCCGATTTCGGACTAACAGCTTCCATCCCAAAAACTGCCAAGTCTATCACCCATGTTACATCCGGTGCCCGATTTCGGACTAACAGCTTCCATCCCAAAAACTGCCAAGTCTATCACCCATGTTACATCCGGTGCCCGATTTCGGACTAACAGCTTCCATCCCAAAAACTGCCAAGTCTATCACCCATGTTACATCCGGTGCCCGATTTCGGACTAACAGCTTCCATCCCAAAACTGCCAAGTCTATCACCCATGTTACATCCGGTGCCCGATTTCGGACTAACAGCTTCCATCCCAAAAACTGCCAAGTCTATCACCCATGTTACATCCGGTGCCCGATTTCGGACTAACAGCTTCCATCCCAAAAACTGCCAAGTCTATCACCCATGTTACATCCGGTGCCCGATTTCGGACTAACAGCTTCCATCCCAAAAACTGCCAAGTCTATCACCCATGTTACATCCGGTGCCCGATTTCGGACTAACAGCTTCCATCCCAAAAACTGCCAAGTCTATCACCCATGTTACATCCGGTGCCCGATTTCGGACTAACAGCTTCCATCCCAAAAACTGCCAAGTCTATCACCCATGTTACATCCGGTGCCCGATTTCGGACTAACAGCTTCCATCCCAAAAACTGCCAAGTCTATCACCCATGTTACATCCGGTGCCCGATTTCGGACTAACAGCTTCCATCCCAAAAACTGCCAAGTCTATCACCCATGTTACATCCGGTGCCCGATTTCGGACTAACAGCTTCCATCCCAAAAACTGCCAAGTCTATCACCCATGTTACATCCGGTGCCCGATTTCGGACTAACAGCTTCCATCCCAAAAACTGCCAAGTCTATCACCCATGTTACATCCGGTGCCCGATTTCGGACTAACAGCTTCCATCCCAAAAACTGCCAAGTCTATCACCCATGTTACATCCGGTGCCCGATTTCGGACTAACAGCTTCCATCCCAAAAACTGCCAAGTCTATCACCCATGTTACATCCGGTGCCCGATTTCGGACTAACAGCTTCCATCCCAAAAACTGCCAAGTCTATCACCCATGTTACATCCGGTGCCCGATTTCGGACTAACAGCTTCCATCCCAAAACTGCCAAGTCTATCACCCATGTTACATCCGGTGCCCGATTTCGGACTAACAGCTTCCATCCCAAAAACTGCCAAGTCTATCACCCATGTTACATCCGGTGCCCGATTTCGGACTAACAGCTTCCATCCCAAAACTGCCAAGTCTATCACCCATGTTACATCCGGTGCCCGATTTCGGACTAACAGCTTCCATCCCAAAAACTGCCAAGTCTATCACCCATGTTACATCCGGTGCCCGATTTCGGACTAACAGCTTCCATCCCAAAACTGCCAAGTCTATCACCCATGTTACATCCGGTGCCCGATTTCGGACTAACAGCTTCCATCCCAAAAACTGCCAAGTCTATCACCCATGTTACATCCGGTGCCCGATTTCGGACTAACAGCTTCCATCCCAAAACTGCCAAGTCTATCACCCATGTTACATCCGGTGCCCGATTTCGGACTAACAGCTTCCATCCCAAAAACTGCCAAGTCTATCACCCATGTTACATCCGGTGCCCGATTTCGGACTAACAGCTTCCATCCCAAAAACTGCCAAGTCTATCACCCATGTTACATCCGGTGCCCGATTTCGGACTAACAGCTTCCATCCCAAAAACTGCCAAGTCTATCACCCATGTTACATCCGGTGCCCGATTTCGGACTAACAGCTTCCATCCCAAAAACTGCCAAGTCTATCACCCATGTTACATCCGGTGCCCGATTTCGGACTAACAGCTTCCATCCCAAAAACTGCCAAGTCTATCACCCATGTTACATCCGGTGCCCGATTTCGGACTAACAGCTTCCATCCCAAAACTGCCAAGTCTATCACCCATGTTACATCCGGTGCCCGATTTCGGACTAACAGCTTCCATCCCAAAACTGCCAAGTCTATCACCCATGTTACATCCGGTGCCCGATTTCGGACTAACAGCTTCCATCCCAAAAACTGCCAAGTCTATCACCCATGTTACATCCGGTGCCCGATTTCGGACTAACAGCTTCCATCCCAAAAACTGCCAAGTCTATCACCCATGTTACATCCGGTGCCCGATTTCGGACTAACAGCTTCCATCCCAAAAACTGCCAAGTCTATCACCCATGTTACATCCGGTGCCCGATTTCGGACTAACAGCTTCCATCCCAAAAACTGCCAAGTCTATCACCCATGTTACATCCGGTGCCCGATTTCGGACTAACAGCTTCCATCCCAAAACTGCCAAGTCTATCACCCATGTTACATCCGGTGCCCGATTTCGGACTAACAGCTTCCATCCCAAAACTGCCAAGTCTATCACCCATGTTACATCCGGTGCCCGATTTCGGACTAACAGCTTCCATCCCAAAAACTGCCAAGTCTATCACCCATGTTACATCCGGTGCCCGATTTCGGACTAACAGCTTCCATCCCAAAACTGCCAAGTCTATCACCCATGTTACATCCGGTGCCCGATTTCGGACTAACAGCTTCCATCCCAAAAACTGCCAAGTCTATCACCCATGTTACATCCGGTGCCCGATTTCGGACTAACAGCTTCCATCCCAAAAACTGCCAAGTCTATCACCCATGTTACATCCGGTGCCCGATTTCGGACTAACAGCTTCCATCCCAAAAACTGCCAAGTCTATCACCCATGTTACATCCGGTGCCCGATTTCGGACTAACAGCTTCCATCCCAAAAACTGCCAAGTCTATCACCCATGTTACATCCGGTGCCCGATTTCGGACTAACAGCTTCCATCCCAAAAACTGCCAAGTCTATCACCCATGTTACATCCGGTGCCCGATTTCGGACTAACAGCTTCCATCCCAAAAACTGCCAAGTCTATCACCCATGTTACATCCGGTGCCCGATTTCGGACTAACAGCTTCCATCCCAAAAACTGCCAAGTCTATCACCCATGTTACATCCGGTGCCCGATTTCGGACTAACAGCTTCCATCCCAAAAACTGCCAAGTCTATCACCCATGTTACATCCGGTGCCCGATTTCGGACTAACAGCTTCCATCCCAAAAACTGCCAAGTCTATCACCCATGTTACATCCGGTGCCCGATTTCGGACTAACAGCTTCCATCCCAAAACTGCCAAGTCTATCACCCATGTTACATCCGGTGCCCGATTTCGGACTAACAGCTTCCATCCCAAAAACTGCCAAGTCTATCACCCATGTTACATCCGGTGCCCGATTTCGGACTAACAGCTTCCATCCCAAAAACTGCCAAGTCTATCACCCATGTTACATCCGGTGCCCGATTTCGGACTAACAGCTTCCATCCCAAAAACTGCCAAGTCTATCACCCATGTTACATCCGGTGCCCGATTTCGGACTAACAGCTTCCATCCCAAAAACTGCCAAGTCTATCACCCATGTTACATCCGGTGCCCGATTTCGGACTAACAGCTTCCATCCCAAAAACTGCCAAGTCTATCACCCATGTTACATCCGGTGCCCGATTTCGGACTAACAGCTTCCATCCCAAAACTGCCAAGTCTATCACCCATGTTACATCCGGTGCCCGATTTCGGACTAACAGCTTCCATCCCAAAAACTGCCAAGTCTATCACCCATGTTACATCCGGTGCCCGATTTCGGACTAACAGCTTCCATCCCAAAAACTGCCAAGTCTATCACCCATGTTACATCCGGTGCCCGATTTCGGACTAACAGCTTCCATCCCAAAAACTGCCAAGTCTATCACCCATGTTACATCCGGTGCCCGATTTCGGACTAACAGCTTCCATCCCAAAACTGCCAAGTCTATCACCCATGTTACATCCGGTGCCCGATTTCGGACTAACAGCTTCCATCCCAAAAACTGCCAAGTCTATCACCCATGTTACATCCGGTGCCCGATTTCGGACTAACAGCTTCCATCCCAAAAACTGCCAAGTCTATCACCCATGTTACATCCGGTGCCCGATTTCGGACTAACAGCTTCCATCCCAAAAACTGCCAAGTCTATCACCCATGTTACATCCGGTGCCCGATTTCGGACTAACAGCTTCCATCCCAAAAACTGCCAAGTCTATCACCCATGTTACATCCGGTGCCCGATTTCGGACTAATAGCTTCCATCCCAAAAACTGCCAAGTCTATCACCCATGTTACATCCGGTGCCCGATTTCAGACTAACAACTTCCATCCCACAAAACTGCCAAGTCTATCACCCATGTTACATCCGGTGCCCGATTTCGGACTAACAGCTTCCATCCCCAAAACTGCCAAGTCTATCACCCATGTTACATTCGGTGCCTGATTTCGGACTAACAGCTTCCATCCCAAAACTTCCAAGTCTATCACCCATGTTACATCCGGTGCCCGATTTGGACTAACAGCTTCCATCCCAAAAACTGCCAAGTCTATCACCCATGTTACATCCGGTGCCCGATTTCGGACTAACAGCTTCCATCCCAAAAACTGCCAAGTCTATCACCCATGTTACATCCGGTGCCCGATTTCGGACTAACAGCTTCCATCCCAAAAACTGCCAAGTCTATCACCCATGTTACATCCGGTGCCCGATTTCGGACTAACAGCTTCCATCCCAAAAACTGCCAAGTCTATCACCCATGTTACATCCGGTGCCCGATTTCGGACTAACAGCTTCCATCCCAAAAACTGCCAAGTCTATCACCCATGTTACATCCGGTGCCCGATTTCGGACTAACAGCTTCCATCCCAAAACTGCCAAGTCTATCACCCATGTTACATCCGGTGCCCGATTTCGGACTAACAGCTTCCATCCCAAAACTGCCAAGTCTATCACCCATGTTACATCGGTGCCCGATTTCGGACTAACAGCTTCCATCCCAAAACTGCCAAGTCTATCACCCATGTTACATCCGGTGCCCGATTTCGGACTAACAGCTTCCATCCCAAAAACTGCCAAGTCTATCACCCATGTTACATCCGGTGCCCGATTTCGGACTAACAGCTTCCATCCCAAAACTGCCAAGTCTATCACCCATGTTACATCCGGTGCCCGATTTCAGGACTAACAGCTTCCATCCCAAAACTGCCAAGTCTATCACCCATGTTACATCCGGTGCCCGATTTCGGACTAACAGCTTCCATCCCAAAACTGCCAAGTCTATCACCCATGTTACATTCGGTGCCCGATTTCGGACTAACAGCTTCCATCCCAAAACTGCCAAGTCTATCACCCATGTTACATCCGGTGCCGATTTCGGACTAACAGCTTCCATCCCAAAAACTGCCAAGTCTATCACCCATGTTACATCCGGTGCCCGATTTCGGACTAACAGCTTCCATCCCAAAACTGCCAAGTCTATCACCCATGTTACATCCGGTGCCCGATTTCGGACTAACAGCTTCCATCCCAAAACTGCCAAGTCTATCACCCATGTTACATCCGGTGCCCGATTTCGGACTAACAGCTTCCATCCCAAAAACTGCCAAGTCTATCACCCATGTTACATCCGGTGCCCGATTTCGGACTAACAGCTTCCATCCCAAAACTGCCAAGTCTATCACCCATGTTACATCCGGTGCCCGATTTCGGACTAACAGCTTCCATCCCAAAACTGCCAAGTCTATCACCCATGTTACATCCGGTGCCCGATTTCGGACTAACAGCTTCCATCCCAAAAACTGCCAAGTCTATCACCCATGTTACATCCGGTGCCCGATTTCGGACTAACAGCTTCCATCCCAAAACTGCCAAGTCTATCACCCATGTTACATCCGGTGCCCGATTTCGGACTAACAGCTTCCATCCCAAAAACTGCCAAGTCTATCACCCATGTTACATCCGGTGCCCGATTTCGGACTAACAGCTTCCATCCCAAAAACTGCCAAGTCTATCACCCATGTTACATCCGGTGCCCGATTTCGGACTAACAGCTTCCATCCCAAAAACTGCCAAGTCTATCACCCATGTTACATCCGGTGCCCGATTTCGGACTAACAGCTTCCATCCCAAAAACTGCCAAGTCTATCACCCATGTTACATCCGGTGCCCGATTTCGGACTAACAGCTTCCATCCCAAAAACTGCCAAGTCTATCACCCATGTTACATCCGGTGCCCGATTTCGGACTAACAGCTTCCATCCCAAAAACTGCCAAGTCTATCACCCATGTTACATCCGGTGCCCGATTTCGGACTAACAGCTTCCATCCCAAAACTGCCAAGTCTATCACCCATGTTACATCCGGTGCCCGATTTCGGACTAACAGCTTCCATCCCAAAAACTGCCAAGTCTATCACCCATGTTACATCCGGTGCCTGATTTCGGACTAACAGCTTCCATCCCAAAAACTGCCAAGTCTATCACCCATGTTACATCCGGTGCCCGATTTCGGACTAACAGCTTCCATCCCAAAAACTGCCAAGTCTATCACCCATGTTACATCCGGTGCCCGATTTCGGACTAACAGCTTCCATCCCAAAAACTGCCAAGTCTATCACCCATGTTACATCCGGTGCCCGATTTCGGACTAACAGCTTCCATCCCAAAAACTGCCAAGTCTATCACCCATGTTACATTCCGGTGCCCGATTTCGGACTAACAGCTTCCATCCCAAAAACTGCCAAGTCTATCACCCATGTTACATCCGGTGCCCGATTTCGGACTAACAGCTTCCATCCCAAAAACTGCCAAGTCTATCACCCATGTTACATCCGGTGCCCGATTTCGGACTAACAGCTTCCATCCCAAAAACTGCCAAGTCTATCACCCATGTTACATCCGGTGCCCGATTTCGGACTAACAGCTTCCATCCCAAAAACTGCCAAGTCTATCACCCATGTTACATCCGGTGCCCGATTTCGGACTAACAGCTTCCATCCAAAAACTGCCAAGTCTATCACCCATGTTACATCCGGTGCCCGATTTCGGACTAACAGCTTCCATCCCAAAAACTGCCAAGTCTATCACCCATGTTACATCCGGTGCCCGATTTCGGACTAACAGCTTCCATCCCAAAAACTGCCAAGTCTATCACCCATGTTACATCCGGTGCCCGATTTCGGACTAACAGCTTCCATCCCAAAAACTGCCAAGTCTATCACCCATGTTACATCCGGTGCCCGATTTCGGACTAACAGCTTCCATCCCAAAAACTGCCAAGTCTATCACCCATGTTACATCCGGTGCCCGATTTCGGACTAACAGCTTCCATCCCAAAAACTGCCAAGTCTATCACCCATGTTACATCCGGTGCCCGATTTCGGACTAACAGCTTCCATCCAAAAACTGCCAAGTCTATCACCATGTTACATCCGGTGCCCGATTCGGACTAACAGCTTCCATCCCAAAACTGCCAAGTCTAATCACCCATGTTACATCCGGTGCCCGATTTCGACTAACAGCTTCCATCCCCAAAACTGCCAAGTCTGTCCACCCATGTTACATTCCGGTGCCCTGATTTCGGACTAACAGCTTTCAATCCCAAAAAGCTTTCCAAGTCTATCACCCATGTTTACCATTCCGGGTGCCCGATTGGGACTAACAACTTCCATTCCCAAAAAACTTGCCAAGTCTATCAACCCATGTTACTTACCGGTGCCCGATTTCGGACTAAACAGCGTCCAATCCCAAAAACTGCCAAAGTCATAATCACCCATGTTACATCTGGTGCCCGATTTCGGCATAATAGCTTCCATCCCAAAAACTGCCAAGTCTATCACCCATGTTTACATCCGGTGCCCGATTT
>NW_025215483.1:306975-324826 GCF_001659605.2 Manihot esculenta | reverse complement strand
CCGATTTCAGACTAACAGCTTCCATCCCAAAACTGCCAAGTCTATCACCCATGTTACATCCGGTGCCCGATTTCGGACTAACAGCTTCCATCCCAAAACTGCCAAGTCTATCACCCATGTTACATTCGGTGCCCTGATTTCGGACTAACAGCTTCCATCCCAAAAGCTTCCAAGTCTATCACCCATGTTACATCCGGTGCCCGATTTGGGACTAACAGCTTCCATCCCAAAAACTGCCAAGTCTATCACCCATGTTACATCCGGTGCCCGATTTCGGACTAACAGCTTCCATCCCAAAAACTGCCAAGTCTATCACCCATGTTACATCCGGTGCCCGATTTCAGGACTAACAGCTTCCATCCCACAAACTGCCAAGTCTATCACCCATGTTACATCCGGTGCCCGATTTCGGACTAACAGCTTCCATCCCAAAACTGCCAAGTCTATCACCCATGTTACATTCGGTGCCTGATTTCGGACTAACAGCTTCCATCCCAAAAGCTTCCAAGTCTATCACCCATGTTACATCCGGTGCCCGATTTCGGACTAACAGCTTCCATCCCAAAAACTGCCAAGTCTATCACCCATGTTACATCCGGTGCCCGATTTCGGACTAACAGCTTCCATCCCAAAAACTGCCAAGTCTATCACCCATGTTACATCCGGTGCCCGATTTCGGACTAACAGCTTCCATCCCAAAAACTGCCAAGTCTATCACCCATGTTACATCCGGTGCCCGATTTCGGACTAACAGCTTCCATCCCAAAAACTGCCAAGTCTATCACCCATGTTACATCCGGTGCCCGATTTCGGACTAACAGCTTCCATCCCAAAAACTGCCAAGTCTATCACCCATGTTACATCCGGTGCCCGATTTCGGACTAACAGCTTCCATCCCAAAAACTGCCAAGTCTATCACCCATGTTACATCCGGTGCCCGATTTCGGACTAACAGCTTCCATCCCAAAAACTGCCAAGTCTATCACCCATGTTACATCCGGTGCCCGATTTCGGACTAACAGCTTCCATCCCAAAAACTACCAAGTCTATCACCCATGTTACATCCGGTGCCCGATTTCGGACTAACAGCTTCCATCCCAAAAACTGCCAAGTCTATCACCCATGTTACATCGGTGCCCGATTTCGGACTAACAGCTTCCATCCCAAAACTGCCAAGTCTATCACCCATGTTACATCCGGTGCCCGATTTCGGACTAACAGCTTCCATCCCAAAAACTGCCAAGTCTATCACCCATGTTACATCCGGTGCCCGATTTGGGACTAACAGCTTCCATCCCAAAAACTGCCAAGTCTATCACCCATGTTACATCCGGTGCCCGATTTCGGACTAATAGCTTCCATCCCAAAAACTGCCAAGTCTATCACCCATGTTACATCCGGTGCTTGATTTCAGACTAACAGCTTCCATCCCACAAACTGCCAAGTCTATCACCCATGTTACATCCGGTGCCCGATTTCGGACTAACAGCTTCCATCCCAAAACTGCCAAGTCTATCACCCATGTTACATTCGGTGCCTGATTTCGGAGTAACAGCTTCCATCCCAAAAGCTTCCAAGTCTATCACCCATGTTACATCCGGTGCCCGATTTGGGACAAACAGCTTCCATCCCAAAAACTGCCAAGTCTATCACCCATGTTACATCCGGTGCCCGATTTCGGACTAACAGCTTCCATCCCAAAAACTGCCAAGTCTATCACCCATGTTACATCCGGTTCCCGATTTGGGACTAACAGCTTAGATCCCAAAATCTGCCAAGTCTATCACCCATGTTACATCCGGTGCCCGATTTCGGACTAACAGCTTCCATCCAAAAAACTGCCAAGTCTATCACCCATGTTACATCCGGTGCCCGATTTCGGACTCACAGCTTCCATCCCAAAAACTGCCCAGTCTATCACCCATGTTACATTCGGTGCCCAATTTCGGACTAACAACATCCATCCCAAAAACTGCCAAGTCTATCACCCATGCTACATCTAGTGCGCAATTTCGGCATAATTGCTTCCATCCCAAAAATTGCCAAGTCTATCACCCATGTTACATCCGGTGCCCGATTTCAGACTAACAACTTCCATCCCTCAAACTGCCAAGTCTATCACCTATGTTACATCCTGTGCTCGATTTCGGACTAACAGCTTCCATCCCCAAAACTGCCAAGTCTATCACCCATGTTACATTCGGTGCCTGATTTCGGACTAACAGCTTCCATCCCAAAAGCTTCCAAGTCTATCACCCATGCTACATTCGGTGCCCGATTTGGGACTAACACCTTCCATCCCAAAAACTGCCAAGTCTATCACCCATGTTACATCCGGTGCCCGACTTCGGACTAACAGCATCCATCCCAAAAACTGCCAAGTCTATCACCCATGTTACATCCGGTGCCCGATTTCAGACTAACACCTTCCATCCCACAAACTGCCAAGTCTATCACCCATGTTACATCCGGTGCCCGATTTCGGACTAACAGCTTCCATCCCCAAAACTGCCAAGTCTATCACCCATGTTACATTCGATGCCTGATTTGGAACTAACAGCTTCCATCCCAAAAGCTTCCAAGTCTATCACCCATGTTACATCCGGTGCCCGATTTGGGACTAACAGCTTCCATCCCAAAAACTGCCAAGTCTATCATCCACGTTTCATCCGGTGCCCGATTTCGGACTAATAGCGTCCATCCCAAAAACTGCCAAGTCTATCACCCATGTTACATCCGGTGCCCGATTTCGGACTAACAGCTTCCATCCCAAAAACTGCCAAGTCTATCACCCATGTTACATCCGGTGCCCGATTTCGGACTAACAGCTTCCATCCCAAAAACTGCCAAGTCTATCACCCATGTTACATCCGGTGCCCGATTTCGGACTAACAGCTTCCATCCCAAAAACTGCCAAGTCTATCACCCATGTTACATCGGTGCCCGATTTCGGAACTAACAGCTTCCATCCCAAAAACTGCCAAGTCTATCACCCATGTTACATCCGGTGCCCGATTTCGGACTAACAGCTTCCATCCCAAAAACTGCCAAGTCTATCACCCATGTTACATCCGGTGCCTGATTTCGGACTAACAGCTTCCATCCCAAAACTGCCAAGTCTATCACCCATGTTACATCCGGTGCCCGATTTCGGACTAACAGCTTCCATCCCAAAAACTGCCAAGTCTATCACCCATGTTACATCCGGTGCCCGATTTCGGACTAACAGCTTCCATCCCAAAACTGCCAAGTCTATCACCCATGTTACATCCGGTGCCCGATTTCGGACTAACAGCTTCCATCCCAAAAACTGCCAAGTCTATCACCCATGTTACATCCGGTGCCCGATTTCGGACTAACAGCTTCCATCCCAAAAACTGCCAAGTCTATCACCCATGTTACATCCGGTGCCCGATTTCGGACTAACAGCTTCCATCCCAAAACTGCCAAGTCTATCACCCATGTTACATCCGGTGCCCGATTTCGGGCTAACAGCTTCCATCCCAAAAACTGCCTAGTCTATCACCCATGTTACATCCGGTGCCTGATTTCAGACTAACAACTTCCATCCCACAAACTGCCAAGTCTATCACCTATGTTACATCCGGTGCCCGATTTTGGACTAACAGCTTCCATCCCCAAAACTGCCAAGTCTATCACACATGTTACATCCAATGCTTGATTTCGGACTAACAGCTTCCATCCCCAAAACTTTCCAAGTCTATCACCCATGTTACATCCAGTGCCCGATTTCGGGCTAACAGCTTCCATCCCAAAAACTGCCAAGTCTATCACCCATGTTACATCCGGTGCCCGATTTCGGACTAATAGCGTCCATCCCAAAACTGCCAAGTCTATCACCCATGTTTCATTCGGTGCCTGATTTCGGAGTAACAGCTTCCATCCCAAAAGCTTCCAAGTCTATCACCCATGTTACATCCGGTGCCCGATTTGGGACAAACAGCTTCCATCCCAAAAACTGCCAAGTCTATCACCCATGTTACATCCGGTGCCCGATTTCGGACTAACAGCTTCCATCCCAAAAACTGCCAAGTCTATCACCCATGTTACATCCGGTTCCCGATTTGGGACTAACAGCTTAGATCCCAAAATCTGCCAAGTCTATCACCCATGTTACATCCGGTGCCCGATTTCGGACTAACAGCTTCCATCCAAAAAACTGCCAAGTCTATCACCCATGTTACATCCGGTGCCCGATTTCGGACTCACAGCTTCCATCCCAAAAACTGCCCAGTCTATCACCCATGTTACATTCGGTGCCCAATTTCGGACTAACAACATCCATCCCAAAAACTGCCAAGTCTATCACCCATGTTACATCTAGTGCGCAATTTCGGCATAATTGCTTCCATCCCAAAAATTGCCAAGTCTATCACCCATGTTACATCCGGTGCCCTATTTCAGACTAACAACTTCCATCCCTCAAACTGCCAAGTCTATCACCTATGTTACATCCTGTGCCCGATTTCGGACTAACAGCTTCCATCCCCAAAACTGCCAAGTCTATCACCCATGTTACATTCGGTGCCTGATTTCGGACTAACAGCTTCCATCCCAAAAGCTTCCAAGTCTATCACCCATGCTACATTCGGTGCCCGATTTGGGACTAACACCTTCCATCCCAAAAACTGCCAAGTCTATCACCCATGTTACATCCGGTGCCCGACTTCGGACTAACAGCATCCATCCCAAAAACTGCCAAGTCTATCACCCATGTTACATCCGGTGCCCGATTTCAGACTAACACCTTCCATCCCACAAACTGCCAAGTCTATCACCCATGTTACATCCGGTGCCCGATTTCGGACTAACAGCTTCCATCCCCAAAACTGCCAAGTCTATCACCCATGTTACATTCGATGCCTGATTTGGAACTAACAGCTTCCATCCCAAAAGCTTCCAAGTCTATCACCCATGTTACATCCGGTGCCCGATTTGGGACTAACAGCTTCCATCCCAAAAACTGCCAAGTCTATCATCCACGTTTCATCCGGTGCCCGATTTCGGACTAATAGCGTCCATCCCAAAAACTGCCAAGTCTATCACCCATGTTACATCCGGTGCCCGACTTTGGACTAACAGCATCCATCCCAAAAACTGCCAAGTCTATCACCCATGTTACATCCGGTGCCCGATTTCAGACTAACACCTTCCATCCCACAAACTGCCAAGTCTATCACCCATGTTACATCCGGTGCCCGATTTCGGACTAACAGCTTCCATCCCCAAAACTGCCAAGTCTATCACCCATGTTACATTCGATGCCTGATTTGGAACTAACAGCTTCCATCCCAAAAGCTACCAAGTCTATCACCCATGTTACATCCGGTGCCCGATTTGCGACTAACAGCTTCCATCCCCAAAACTGCCAAGTCTATCACCCATGTTACATTCGATGCCTGATTTCGGAGTAACAGCTTCCATCCCAAAAGCTTCCAAGTCTATCACCCATGTTACATCCGGTGCCCGATTTCGGACTAACAGCTTCCATCCCAAAAACTGCCAAGTCTATCACCCATGTTACATACGGTGCCCGATTTCGGACTAACAGCTTCCATCCCCAAAACTGCCAAGTCTATCACCCATGTTACATTCGGTGCCTGATTTCGGAGTAACAGCTTCCATCCCAAAAGCTTCCAAGTCTATAACCCATGTTACATCCAGTGCCCGATTTGGGACTAACAGCTTCCATCCCAAAAACTGCCAAGTCTATCACCCATGTTACATCCGGTGCCCGATTTCGGACTAACAGCTTTCATCCCCAAAACTTCCAAGTCTATCACCCATGTTACATCCAGTGCCCGATTTCGGGCTAACAGCTTCCATCCCAAAAACTGCCTAGTCTATCACCCATGTTACATCCGGTGCCTGATTTCAGACTAACAACTTCCATCCCACAAACTGCCAAGTCTATCACCTATGTTACATCCGGTGCCCGATTTTGGACTAACAGCTTCCATCCCCAAAACTGCCAAGTCTATCACACATGTTACATCCAATGCTTGATTTCGGACTAACAGCTTCCATCCCAAAACTTTCCAAGTCTATCACCCATGTTACATCCAGTGCCCGATTTCGGGCTAACAGCTTCCATCCCAAAAACTGCCAAGTCTATCACCCATGTTACATCCGGTGCCCGATTTCGGACTAATAGCGTCCATCCCAAAAACTGCCAAGTCTATCACCCATGTTACATTCGGTGCCTGATTTCGGACTAACAGCTTCCATCCCAAAAGCTTCCAAGTCTATCACCCATGCTACATTCGGTGCCCGATTTGGGACTAACACCTTCCATCCCAAAAACTGCCAAGTCTATCACCCATGTTACATCCGGTGCCCGACTTTGGACTAACAGCATCCATCCCAAAAACTGACAAGTCTATCACCCATGTTACATCCGGTGCCCGATTTCAGACTAACACCTTCCATCCCACAAACTGCCAAGTCTATCACCCATGTTACATCCGGTGCCCGATTTTGGACTAACAGCTTCTGTAATACCAGGCTAAACCCGGCATCGGAATTCTTACCGTCCGGTGGGATTCAAGGATGTCAGAGGTTTCCTGAGGATAGGGTGAAGGTTTTCTAAACTGTTTTAAAGTATTTTCACGGTTTGATTAGGAAATAGTTGAGTTTTCGGGAGAAATGGCCAAAGGAGTTTCTGTCATGTTCGGCCCCCGAATGTTAAGTTCGGCCGCCGAAAGTGCCCAATGTTCGGCCCCCGAAGTTTATGTTCGGCCTCCAAAGGTTGCATGGTTTTGCATGCAGTTTCGGCAGCCGAAGCTGGGGTGGTCGGCTCAGCTGTGCATGCGCCTCGGTCCGTGGTTTGGCCAGCTGTTGCCTCCAGATCAGGGCTAGAGGGTTATGCCACGTCTCCCATGACTCATCTATACACTGTTAATCACTCATGCACAGGTTTGAGGGTGGTAAAGTGTTTTGGTGAAGGGAAAGAGGTGTTGGTGCATAGTTTGGTGTTTAGGTTGTCCAGCTTCTGATTTCAGGAGGTAAGGGAAGTCTTTATACTTGTTTTAATGTTTTCTAATAGCTTTTAAAGTGGTTAAGGGTAGAGTGGCATGTTTAGGTTTTAAAGTTGAGTTTTTGATGTTTTAATGGTGTAAGCATGATTATGTGTTATAGTTGCTGTTTTGTTGGGGTTAATAGGTAGTTTTGGACCCCTTTGTTCATATACTTGAGTATATGTGAGTTGAGGATTGGAGTTATGCATGCTTAGGGAGAAGGAAAGGATGGAGGAGCTAGGTTGCGGAAGAAGCTGAGTTCTTAAAGAACTCAGGTTCGGCAGCCGAAGAAGGATTCGGCCGCCGAACCCCTTGCATGGTGGCTTAGACTGCCACAGCTTGCTTCTGAGTGCTTTGAGGTTCGGCTCTGTTTAGGGGTTTCGGCTTCCGAAAGTAGCCCCCGAAAGGGTTCGGCCGCCGAAAGAGGATATTCGGCCGCCGAAGGTACTTGACTTTCGGATCTGTCCAGCACATTCGGCCGCCGAAGGTGCCGCCGAAGGTGTCCTGCCTAGCTTTTCCTATGCATACGTTATGTGATTGTTTTATGAGCTTTTAGAGGGGTTGTGGGGAGTTGTTTCAGAGTTGATAAGAGTATGTTTGACACCTCATTCGAGTCCCTTTGTGTAGGAGTGGACCCGACAGTTCAGGGAGGTCGTCAGGATTAGCAGTTGCAGAGTCAGTCAGGTTTCTGCTTGAAGAGCAGAGGTGAGTAGAACTAAACTTAATCGTTTATTAAAGAAACATAATGCTTTAGCATAGTTCATGCATCATGAATGCTATGATATGTATTAGGGTGATTGCATTAGAATCACGAATGTGAAGCATTGCATATTATGTGATCAGAGATTAGGTGGACCCAGGCGACTCCAATAGCCTAAGCTTCGGCTCCTGTCATTGTGTCAGGTCAGTTGGGCAATTACTTGTTGGAATGCCCTGTGTAGCTCCTTTGGGGGGGCCAGTGTTGACAGAGGGTATTTTTGGGGTCATGTCTACCTTAGTGGGGATTGGACCAAGGCGACTTCAATAGCCCGTCGAGGGAGTTTTGGGGTCATGTCTAATCCAAGATATATTGAGATGTTTGTGTTGTGATGCATTTTCATATATAGTGCGTATGAATGAACTGTTTTCAGTGTTTCTACTCACTGGGCTTTAGAAGCTCATCCCTTTCCCTTAATCCCAGTTTTGCAGGTACAGGGTTAGCTGGGAAGTCAGAAGCATCAGAGTGTTGGCTTCAGTATGTTTGTGTATAGCATAGTGTGGACATGATGTATGTAAAAGGATATATGTAAAGTGATGTAATAGTTAGTCAGTTAAGGTATAAATGTATTAGAATGTGCTTTTGCCTATTGTCTAGTGTATGTTAATCCCTTGTCTATGCATGTATCCTGTTTTCAGTTTAATGATGAGCAATGAGTCAAGCCAGGCTTAATAACATGTTGTGTTTCGAAAACCCAGTGAATTATAACTGTGAGGGAAGACAGGGTTTAATTCCCTTGACCCAAGACCAGTGCGGAGGAAAGACCAGGTTTGATTCCTGTGATCCATAGAGAGGCCAATAGAGAAGATCAGGTTTGATTCCTGTGACTCTATGGTAGCCAAGTTAACTTATGATATGCTGACCCTTACAGAGTGGGTTCTATGCTGCAGAGCGCATAGGGTATGGAGGTTACTTGGTACAGCATCACTGGTGTATTATAGATAGCCAGAGGGCTAGTTCAGATTAGTATATCTAAGCTTTTGGTTCATATGATTGGACCTATGGTACAGTGTTTAAAAGGTTAAGTCTGGTAGTTTTAAAGACAAGGTTTAAAAAGTAATAGTCCTGTCGGATCATGTATGGGATTTTAACAGATACACAGAGTTCATAGCAGGCTTACTACGGGTCCCGGCGGCCTTAAGCCGATCTGGATCCTAGTGCCGAGCAGTTTGGGCCGTTACAAAGAGGGTACCGGTTTCCGGGCTGTTACAGTTGGTATCAGAGCATAGGGCCTCTTAAGTACGGTGTGTTGAGCATTTTTGTTCAAGGGTTAGCGAGGTCCCACATCGGAAAGAGGTTGGTTTAGAGTCATAGGAAGGCAAAGCACAATAAGGAAAATCATGTCCACTAAAGTAAGGATGTTGCCTTTTGTTTTGCATGCTGATGTGAAATGCACATGTATATTCATGAGTATTAATGTGATGCTATGTATGCATGTATATGTTTTATGTTCATGTGTTTCATATGAACTCTATGTGTGCTAATGTTTGTGTCTTGTGTTGTTCTTCAGGATAGCTAAGATGAGTGGTGTTAGTCCGCAGATTGATTCAGATCCGTCTGAAGCATCTTATGATGAAAATAGAGAAGGCATGGATTTAGGAAATAGGAGAGAGATGGGAATAGATGTGCAAAGAAAGGATGTAGGATTACAGGTGAATTTGGATGACGAGTCTTTAGATGATGCTCAGACCAAGGATACCAAAATGTCAGGTACAGGAGAAAATGATCCTTCCACTTGGAGTACAGCTACCTGGAAAGGAGCAAAGTGGGGGAAAGTTAAAAAGAAAAAGGTTAGGGGTCTTAAAGGGAAAAAGAAAAGAGAATATTGGGATAGGAAAGAACTTAGTTCTGGTGATGGTGTTGAGTCGAGTTCTGGTATAGATAGACCAAAATGTTTGAGGTGTGGAAGATTTCATAAGGGAGTTTGTCTTGTTGGCATGACAGGATGTTATAGATGTGGTCAGGAGGGACATGTGATTCGTGAGTGTCGTATGATGCCTTGGATGATTCAGTCCCGGCAGACATTTTCAGGTAGAGATGTTCAGCAGGGGATAGTCCCATCAGATTCAGTGATGCCAGGTATGCTCATTTTGAGAGTTTTGATGTGTATGGTTCTTTTGTGGATCCTAGTGGGATTGAGAGAGATAGATCAGAAAAAAGAAAAAGAGGAAAAGAAAAAGTAACAGTGATCTTAGAAAGAGATTAGAATTAGTCTGGGATTGGGTGGTAGTGAGGCAAGGAAAAGGGTGAGCCTTTTCTTCAGCAGATTCCCGAGAGAGGTTCCATTAGCTTTGGCTTGGATCATCACCCTGATTCTATAGGAGGCTAACATATCGAATACGGCGACGTTAGGTACGTTTGCTTGTGAGTATTCGGATGTGTATGCTGTTTGTGTTGGACCCTAGTGTTTCGCTTTTCCTGTTGTTGTGAGCTGTTGATAGGATGGGTTTGATGACTTCTGGGCTTAGCGTGTTTTCTCTGGGTCAGTGGACCGGAGTGTGATCTATCTGAGGTAGAGTCAGTCAGTTCAGGTCAGAAGTTATGGTGAGTAGATGCAATCCAGCTGACCTTATGGTTCTAGAAGTGACTGTATGATGTCATTCTAGGGCGGATTGATGCATTACGCATGGTACTACCGGTGTCCATGGAGACAAGGTAGGGGAATTGGATGGATTAGGCAGTCCTTTCGTGGGACAGTGTCTAGTGATGCCTAGAAGTTGATGTCAGTCCATCAGGCTCATGGTTATTCAGGAAAGGTTATCAGAGGGTTGTGAGCAAGTTTGTCAGGACAGGGAATCAGCCTCAGTGCCCTTTACTAGAAGAGAGTTCTAGATGTTTCCCAGAATAGCCGTCAGGTTTACCATCTGTTAGGGAATTAGAGTTTGGAATGAGAATGATATCTGGCCGCAGAATCATTTCTTTCCTTCTACCCTATAGGATGGCACCTGCAGAGAAAGAGAGAGTTCAGAAGAGTCAGAAAAGTATAAGAGAGCTTAGTAGATAAAGGGTGTATCTGACTTAGTACCTCACCCTGGAAGATTCCAGTGTTGTTGTGGAAAACGAAGGATAGACTCTTGAGATTTTGTTATAACTGTTTTCAGGTAACAAGATCACTACTAAGCAGTTACAGGTATTCCTAGATAGGATTGAATGATCTACTAGCTGTTCTAATTAAAGTTGAGTGGTTTTACAGATTGGTATGATCAGAGTACAGATTGGTATCTATTGAGAATTAAAGACTGAGAGTTTCACCAAGAGATTAGTTTAGGTAAGAATGATGATCTACTAGCTGATTTGATAAAAGAGTTGATTATTAGTTTGATAGGATCAGAGATTTGAGTATCACCTATTGAGAGTTAGAAAGTGAAAGTTAGACAAAGATAAAGAGAAAGAGGAGTAAGGATCAGAGTAGCGCAGCGAAAGCTGTGGAATTCAAGAATAGGTTGAGGTCTTGATGGTTTCTTTGTTTGTTTTTAACATTCGAGGACGAATGTTTTTGTAAGGAGGGTAGATTGTAATACCAGGCTAAACCCGGCATCGGAATTCTTACCGTCCGGTGGGATTCAAGGATGTCAGAGGTTTCCTGAGGATAGGGTGAAGGTTTTCTAAACTGTTTTAAAGTATTTTCACGGTTTGATTAGGAAATAGTTGAGTTTTCGGGAGAAATGGCCAAAGGAGTTTCTGTCATGTTCGGCCCCCGAATGTTAAGTTCGGCCGCCGAAAGTGCCCAATGTTCGGCCCCCGAAGTTTATGTTCGGCCTCCGAAGGTTGCATGGTTTTGCATGCAGTTTCGGCAGCCGAAGCTGGGGTGGTCGGCTCAGCTGTGCATGCGCCTCGGTCCGTGGTTTGGCCAGCTGTTGCCTCCAGATCAGGGCTAGAGGGTTATGCCACGTCTCCCATGACTCATCTATACACTGTTAATCACTCATGCACAGGTTTGAGGGTGGTAAAGTGTTTTGGTGAAGGGAAAGAGGTGTTGGTGCATAGTTTGGTGTTTAGGTTGTCCAGCTTCTGATTTCAGGAGGTAAGGGAAGTCTTTATACTTGTTTTAATGTTTTCTAATAGCTTTTAAAGTGGTTAAGGGTAGAGTGGCATGTTTAGGTTTTAAAGTTGAGTTTTTGATGTTTTAATGGTGTAAGCATGATTATGTGTTATAGTTGCTGTTTTGTTGGGGTTAATAGGTAGTTTTGGACCCCTTTGTTCATATACTTGAGTATATGTGAGTTGAGGATTGGAGTTATGCATGCTTAGGGAGAAGGAAAGGATGGAGGAGCTAGGTTGCGGAAGAAGCTGAGTTCTTAAAGAACTCAGGTTCGGCAGCCGAAGAAGGATTCGGCCGCCGAACCCCTTGCATGGTGGCTTAGACTGCCACAGCTTGCTTCTGAGTGCTTTGAGGTTCGGCTCTGTTTAGGGGTTTCGGCTTCCGAAAGTAGCCCCCGAAAGGGTTCGGCCGCCGAAAGAGGATATTCGGCCGCCGAAGGTACTTGACTTTCGGATCTGTCCAGCACATTCGGCCGCCGAAGGTGCCGCCGAAGGTGTCCTGCCTAGCTTTTCCTATGCATACGTTATGTGATTGTTTTATGAGCTTTTAGAGGGGTTGTGGGGAGTTGTTTCAGAGTTGATAAGAGTATGTTTGACACCTCATTCGAGTCCCTTTGTGTAGGAGTGGACCCGACAGTTCAGGGAGGTCGTCAGGATTAGCAGTTGCAGAGTCAGTCAGGTTTCTGCTTGAAGAGCAGAGGTGAGTAGAACTAAACTTAATCGTTTATTAAAGAAACATAATGCTTTAGCATAGTTCATGCATCATGAATGCTATGATATGTATTAGGGTGATTGCATTAGAATCACGAATGTGAAGCATTGCATATTATGTGATCAGAGATTAGGTGGACCCAGGCGACTCCAATAGCCTAAGCTTCGGCTCCTGTCATTGTGTCAGGTCAGTTGGGCAATTACTTGTTGGAATGCCCTGTGTAGCTCCTTTGGGGGGGCCAGTGTTGACAGAGGGTATTTTTGGGGTCATGTCTACCTTAGTGGGGATTGGACCAAGGCGACTTCAATAGCCCGTCGAGGGAGTTTTGGGGTCATGTCTAATCCAAGATATATTGAGATGTTTGTGTTGTGATGCATTTTCATATATAGTGCGTATGAATGAACTGTTTTCAGTGTTTCTACTCACTGGGCTTTAGAAGCTCATCCCTTTCCCTTAATCCCAGTTTTGCAGGTACAGGGTTAGCTGGGAAGTCAGAAGCATCAGAGTGTTGGCTTCAGTATGTTTGTGTATAGCATAGTGTGGACATGATGTATGTAAAAGGATATATGTAAAGTGATGTAATAGTTAGTCAGTTAAGGTATAAATGTATTAGAATGTGCTTTTGCCTATTGTCTAGTGTATGTTAATCCCTTGTCTATGCATGTATCCTGTTTTCAGTTTAATGATGAGCAATGAGTCAAGCCAGGCTTAATAACATGTTGTGTTTCGAAAACCCAGTGAATTATAACTGTGAGGGAAGACAGGGTTTAATTCCCTTGACCCAAGACCAGTGCGGAGGAAAGACCAGGTTTGATTCCTGTGATCCATAGAGAGGCCAATAGAGAAGATCAGGTTTGATTCCTGTGACTCTATGGTAGCCAAGTTAACTTATGATATGCTGACCCTTACAGAGTGGGTTCTATGCTGCAGAGCGCATAGGGTATGGAGGTTACTTGGTACAGCATCACTGGTGTATTATAGATAGCCAGAGGGCTAGTTCAGATTAGTATATCTAAGCTTTTGGTTCATATGATTGGACCTATGGTACAGTGTTTAAAAGGTTAAGTCTGGTAGTTTTAAAGACAAGGTTTAAAAAGTAATAGTCCTGTCGGATCATGTATGGGATTTTAACAGATACACAGAGTTCATAGCAGGCTTACTACGGGTCCCGGCGGCCTTAAGCCGATCTGGATCCTAGTGCCGAGCAGTTTGGGCCGTTACAAAGAGGGTACCGGTTTCCGGGCTGTTACAGCTTCCATCCCCAAAACTGCCAAGTCTATCACCCATGTTACATTCGATGCCTAATTGGAACTAATAGCTTCCATCCCAAAAGCTTCCAAGTCTATCACCCATGATACATCCGGTGCCCGATTTGGGACTAACAGCTTCCATCCCAAAAACTGCCAAGTCTATCACCCACGTTTCATCCGGTGCCCGATTTCGGACTAATAGCGTCCATCCCAAAAACTGCCAAGTCTATCACCCATGTTACATCCGGTGCCCAATTTCGGTATAACAGCTTCCATACCAAAAACTGCAAAGTCTATCACCCATGTTACATCCAGTGCCCGATTCCAAACTAACAGCTTCCATCCAAAAAACTGCAAAGTCTATCACCCATGTTACATCCGGTGCCCGATTTCGGACTAACAGCTTCCATCCCAAAAACTGCAAAGTCTATCACCCATGTTACATCCGGTGCCCAATTTCGGACTAACAGCATCCATCCCAAAAAACTGCCAAGTCTATCACCCATGTTACATCCGGTGCCCGATTTCGGCATAATAGCTTCCATCCCAAAAACTGCCAAGTCGATCACCCATGTTACATCCGGTGCCCAATTTCAGACTAACAACTTCCATTCCACAAACTACCAAGTCTATCACCCATGTTACATCCGGTGCCCGATTTGCGACTAACAGCTTCCATCCCCAAAACTGCCAAGTCTATCACCCATGTTACATTCGATGCCTGATTTCGGAGTAACAGCTTCCATCCCAAAAGCTTCCAAGTCTATCACCCATGTTACATCCGGTGCCCGATTTGGGACTAACAGCTTCCATCCCAAAAACTGCCAAGTCTATCACCCATGTTACATACGGTGCCCGATTTCGGACTAACAGCTTCCATCCCCAAAACTGCCAAGTCTATCACCCATGTTACATTCGGTGCCTGATTTCGGAGTAACAGCTTCCATCCCAAAAGCTTCCAAGTCTATCACCCATGTTACATCCAGTGCCCGATTTGGGACTAACAGCTTCCATCCCAAAAACTGCCAAGTCTATCACCCATGTTACATCCGGTGCCCGATTCCGGACTAATAGCTTCCATCCCAAAAACTGCCAAGTCTATCACCCGTGTTACATCCGGTTCCCAATTTGGGACTAACAGCTTACATCCCAAAAACTGCCAAGTCTATCACCCATGTTACATCCGGTGCCCGATTTCGGACTAACAGCTTCCATCCAAAAAACTGCCAAGTCTACCACCCATATTACATCCGGTGCCCGATTTCGGACTAACAGCTCCCATCCTAAAAACTGCCAAGACTATCACCCATGTTACATCCGGTGCCCCATTTCGGACTAACAACATCCATCCCAAAAACTGCCAAGTCTATCACCCATGTTACATCCGATGCGCGATTTCGGCATAATTGCTTCCATCCCAAAAACTGCCAAGTCTATCACCCATGTTACATTCGGTGCCCGATTTGGGACTAACAGCTTCCATCCCAAAAACTGCCAAGTCTATCACCCGTGTTACATACGGTGCCCGATTTCGGACTTACAGCATTCATCCCAAAAACTGCCAAGTCTATCACCCATGTTACATCCGGTGCCCGATTTCGGCATAATAGCTTCCATCCCAAAAACTGCCAAGTCTATCACCCATGTTACATCCGGTGCCCGATTTCAGACTAACAACTTCCATCCCACAAACTGCCAAGTCTATCACCCATGTTACATCCGGTGCCCGATTTCGGACTAACAGCTTCCATCCCCAAAACTGCCAAGTCTATCACACATGTTACATCCGATGCCTGATTTCGGACTAACAGCTTCCATCCCCAAAACTTTCCAAGTCTATCACCCATGTTACATCCAGTGCCCGATTTCGGGCTAACAGCTTCCATCCCAAAAACTGCCAAGTCTATCACCCATGTTATATCCGGTGCCCGATTTCGGACTAATAGCGTCCATCCCAAAAACTGCCAAGTCTATCACCCATGTTACATCCGGTGCCCGATTTCGGACTAACAGCTTCCATCCCAAAAACTTCCAAAGTCTATCACCCATGTTACATCTGGTGCCCGATTTCGGATTAACAGCTTCCATCTAAAAAACTGCCAAGTCTATCACCCATGTTACATCCGGTGCCCGATTTCGGACTAACAGCTTCCATCCCAAAAACTTCCAAGTCTATCACCCATGTTACATCCGGTGCCCAATTTCAGACTAACAGCATCCATCCCAAAAAACTGCTAAGTCTATCACCCATGTTACATCCGGTGCCCGATTTCGGCATAATAGCTTCCATCCCTAAAACTGCCAAGTCTATCACCCATGTTACATCTGGTGCCCGATTTCAGACTAACAACTTCCATCCCACAAACTGCCAAGTCTATCACCCATGTTACATCCGGTGCCCGATTTCGGACTAACAGCTTCCATCCCAAAACTGCCAAGTCTATCACCCATGTTACATTCGGTGCCTGATTTCGGAGTAATAGCTTCCATCCCAAAAGCTTCCAAGTCTATCACCCATGTTACATCCGGTGCCCAATTTCGGACTAACAGCTTCCATCCCAAAAACTGCCAAGTCTATCACCCATGTTACATCCGGTGCCCGATTTCGGACTAACAGCTTCCATCCCAAAAACTGCCAAGTCTATCACCCATGTTACATCCGGTGCCCAATTTCGGACTAACAGCATCCATCCCAAAAAACTGCCAAGTCTATCACCCATGTTACATCCGGTGCCCGATTTCGGCATAATAGCTTCCATCCCAAAAACTGCCAAGTCGATCACCCATGTTACATCCGGTGCCCGATTTCAGACTAACAACTTCCATCCCACAAACTACCAAGTCTATCACCCATGTTACATCCGGTGCCCGATTTGGGACTAACAGCTTCCATCCCCAAAACTGCCAAGTCTATCACCCATGTTACATTCGGTGCCTGATTTCGGAGTAACAGCTTCCATCCCAAAAGCTTCCAAGTCTATCACCCATGTTACATCCGGTGCCCGATTTGGGACTAACAGCTTCCATCCCAAAAACTGCCAAGTCTATCACCCATGTTACATCCGGTGCCCGATTTCGGCATAATAGCTTCCATCCCAAAAACTGCCAAGTCTATCACCCATGTTACATCCGGTGCCCGATTTCGGACTAACAGCTTCCATCCCAAAAACTGCCAAGTCTATCACCCATGTTACATCCGGTGCCCGATTTCGGACTAATAGCTTCCATCCCAAAAACTGCCAAGTCTATCACCCATGTTACATCCGGTGCCCGATTTCGGACTAACAGCTTCCATCCCAAAACTGCCAAGTCTATCACCCATGTTACATCCGGTGCCCGATTTCGGACTAACAGCTTCCATCCCCAAAACTGCCAAGTCTATCACCCATGTTACATCCGGTGCCCGATTTCGGACTAACAGCTTCCATCCCAAAAACTTCCAAGTCTATCACCCATGTTACATCCGGTGCCCGATTTCGGACTAACAGCTTCCATCCCAAAAACTGCCAAGTCTATCACCCATGTTACATCCGGTGCCCGATTTCGGACTAACAGCTTCCATCCCAAAAACTGCCAAGTCTATCACCCATGTTACATCCGGTGCCCGATTTCGGACTAACAGCTTCCATCCCAAAAACTTCCAAGTCTATCACCCATGTTACATCCGGTGCCCGATTTCGGACTAACAGCTTCCATCCCAAAAACTGCCAAGTCTATCACCCATGTTACATCCGGTGCCCGATTTCGGACTAACAGCTTCCATCCCAAAAACTGCCAAGTCTATCACCCATGTTACATCCGGTGCCCGATTTCGGACTAACAGCTTCCATCCCAAAAACTGCCAAGTCTATCACCCATGTTACATCCGGTGCCCGATTTCGGACTAACAGCTTCCATCCCAAAAACTGCCAAGTCTATCACCCATGTTACATCCGGTGCCCGATTTCGGACTAACAGCTTCCATCCCAAAAACTGCCAAGTCTATCACCCATGTTACATCCGGTGCCCGATTTCGGACTAACAGCTTCCATCCCAAAAACTGCCAAGTCTATCA
>NW_025215483.1:281113-305975 GCF_001659605.2 Manihot esculenta | reverse complement strand
TCACGATGACACAACAGGAGGCAAACACTTCTAACACCGTGGTGTCAGGTAACCTCTTCTCATTGGTGTTCTGAGGTTGTATGCTTTGTTAGAACCCTGGTGCTTGCTCTTCTTTTCGTTTGCTCCCAGAGCCATAGAGAGAGTGGGTTTGATGACGTCTGGGTTAGAGTGTCCCTATGGGTCAGTGGCCCTAAGTGTGATCCATCGTTTGGCAGAGACAGTCTGTCGACATAGTCCAGCCAGTGTTTATAGATGGTAGATGCCTTCCAGCTGACCTTGTGGTTCTAGAGTTGACAGATTTTGACGTCATTCTAGGGATGGATTGGCTATCTGCATATGGTGCTACCTTGGACTGTAGAGACAAGGTAGTTAAGTTCAGGGATGAGGATGGATCTGAGTTTGTCTTCAGAGGAGACAGGAGGGGCACGCCTAGAGGTCTGATATCAGCCCTACAGGCTCGTAGGTTGCTCCGGAGGGGATGTCAGGGGTATCTAGCTCATGTGAGAGAGCTAGACAGTCAGGTTAGGGACCCCAGTTCAGTGCCCGTAGTCAGAGAGTTCCCAGATGTGTTTCCAGATGAGCTTCCAGGACTACCACCTGTGAGGGAAATAGAGTTCGAGATAGAGTTAGTGCCTGGTACCAGACCGATCTCTATTCCTCCCTACAGGATGGCACCAGCAGAGCTTAAGGAGTTGAAAGAGCAGCTACAGGAGTTGGTAGACAAGGGTTTCATCCGTCCGAGTACCTCACCCTGGGGTGCTCCAGTGTTGTTTGTCAAGAAGAAGGATGGATCCCTTAGACTTTGTATCGACTACAGGCAGTTGAACAAAGTCACTACCAAGAATAAGTATCCTCTACCCAGGATCGATGATCTATTCGACCAGCTAGCAGGAGCAGGTTGTTTTTCTAAGATAGATCTGAGATCGGGCTATCATCAGCTGAGAATCAGGGAAGAGGATGTACCTAAGACAGCTTTCCGGACCAGATATGGGCATTATGAGTTCTTAGTGATGCCGTTCGGGTTAACTAACGCCCCTGCAGCATTCATGGATCTCATGAACCGAGTTTTCAGAGAGTACCTGGATCACTTTGTTATTGTCTTCATAGATGATATCTTGGTGTATTCCAGGAATGCAGAGGAGCATGCCCATCATCTGAGGATAGTCCTGCAGACCTTGAGAGAGCATGGTTTATATGCCAAGTTCTCCAAGTGTGAGTTCTGGCTAAGGAGCATTTCATTCTTGGGGCATGTAGTGTCAGATCAAGGTATAGCAGTGGACCCCAAGAAGATAGAAGCTGTAGCCAATTGGCCTAGACCCACCACAGTGACAGAGGTCAAGAGTTTCTTGGGTTTGGCAGGCTACTATAGGAGGTTCGTTCAGGACTTCTCCAAGATAGCGGCTCCTATGACCAGATTAACCAGAAAGAACCAGAGATTCACATGGTCTGACCAATGTGAAGAGAGTTTCGAAGAGCTAAAGAGAAGATTAACTTCAGCACCGGTGTTAGCTCTGCCTACTAGTGATGAAGACTTCACAGTGTTCTGTGATGCGTCCCGAGTGGGATTAGGTTGTGTGTTAATGCAGAATGACAGAGTAATAGCTTATGCTTCTAGACAGCTGAAGAAGCACGAGCTGAACTATCCGACACACGATCTTGAGATGGCAGCTGTTATCTTTGCACTCAAGATGTGGAGGCATTACCTCTATGGGGTGAAATGTGAGATCTTTACAGATCATAAGAGCCTACAGCACATCCTGAGTCAGAGAGAGTTAAACTTGAGGCAGAGACGGTGGGTGGAATTGCTTAGTGATTATGATTGCAGGATCCAGTATCATCCGGGAAAGGCAAATGTTGTAGCCGATGCCTTGAGCCGGAAATCACTAGGCAGTTTATCTCACATTACAGCAGAGAGGAGGCCGGTGGTGAAGGACTTCTACAGGTTAGTCGAGGAAGGGCTACAGTTAGAGTTAACTGGTACAGGTGCTTTGATTGCACAGATGAAAGTTACACCCGTGTTTCTGGAGCAGGTGGCTCAGAAACAACATGAGGATCCAGTGTTGGTCAAGATTGCCAGGACTGTTCAGTCAGGCAAGAGCGAAGAGTTCAGATTCGACGACCAAGGGATTCTCCGCTACGGGCATAGACTATGTGTACCAGACGATATTAGTTTGAAAGGAGACATTATGAGAGAAGCTCATAATGCGAGATATAGCATTCACCCTGGAGCCACCAAGATGTATCAAGATCTGAAGAAAGTTTATTGGTGGCCAGCAATGAAGAGAGAAGTGGCACAGTTTGTGTCAGCCTGCGAGATATGTCAAAGGGTGAAGCTAGAGCACCAGAAGCCGGCTGGAATGCTTAACCCACTGCCGATTCCAGAATGGAAATGGGAGAACATAGCGATGGATTTTGTAGTGGGGTTACCGGCGACGTCCAACAGACTAGACTCCATATGGGTGATTGTGGATAGACTGACTAAATCTGCTCACTTCATTCCTGTCAGGAGTGGCTACTCTGTGGACAAGCTAGCGCAGGTGTATCTTGAGGAAGTTGTGAGGTTGCATGGGGCTCCTGTTTCTATAGTGTCTGACAGAGGACCCCAGTTTACCTCCAGGTTTTGGCGAAGTCTGCAAGAGGCTATGGGCACAAGATTAGACTTTAGCACTGCTTTCCATCCACAGACTGACGGACAGTCAGAGAGGACCATCCAGACCATAGAAGATATGCTTCGAATGTGTGTGCTAGATTTTGGCGGATCTTGGAGGCAGCATCTACCCTTAGTGGAGTTTGCCTACAACAATAGTCATCATGCTAGCATAGGGATGGCCCCATATGAAGCTCTGTATGGGAGGAAGTGCAGGTCACCAGTTTGTTGGGAAGAGGTTGGAGAAAGGTCCCTAGCAGGGCCTGAGTTAGTAGAGATCACGAACAGGGTGGTGCCCATTATCAGAGAGAGGCTCAAGACTGCTGTTAGTCGGCAGAAGAGCTATGCAGACGTTCGCAGAAAGCACATAGAGTTTGAGGAGGGGGATCTGGTCTTGTTGAAGGTGTCTCCAATGAAAGGGGTGGTTCGTTTTGGGAGGAAAGGTAAGCTGGCTCCGCGGTACATTGGACCTTTTGAGCTTTTGCAGAAGGTCGGAAATGTGTCGTATAAGCTTGATTTGCCTATGTCTATGGAAAGAATCCATCCAGTCTTCCATGTTTCGATGCTAAGGAAGTTTGTGTCAGATCCGAGTAAGGTTCTCAGTGAACCAGATGTGGAGATCCTAGGAGATCTCACGTATGTAGAACAACCAGTGCGGATCATTGACACCCAGATCAGAAAGCTAAGGAACAAGGAGATCCCGATGGTGAAAGTCCTCTGGAACCACCATAACATAGAAGAGTGCACCTGGGAGACAAGGGAGTCTATGCTCCAACAGTACCCCCATCTCTTTTGAGGTGAGTGTTAGCTTCTTTTGTTCTTTATGTGCTTTATGTTCTGTTCTGTTTGTACTTTGTTTTGAGTTAGAGAGGAACATTCGAGGACGAATGTTCTTAAGGGGGGGAGAATGTAATACCCGGCTAGACCCCGGTATCGGAATTCCTACGTTCCGGCGGATTTTCCATTGGAAGTCGGGATTCGAGGATGTCGGAGCTTGCCCTAAGGGTAGAAGAAAGGTTTTTAAGATGTTTTTAAGTGTTTTTATCATGTTTGCATGTTTTGAGTTAAGAACATTGAGTTTTGAAATGAAAAGGCCAAGGGGACAAAAGCCAGGTTCGGCCGCCGAAGGTGAAGTTCGGCCGCCGAAAGTTGCATGGTTTCGCATGCACGTTAGGCCGCCGAAGGAAGAGTCGGTTGGCCACTACAAAAGCCCTTTTTCCCGAGACTTGAGTGTGAAACACTCTGTTTTTGGGTCAAAGGTAGGTTCAAGCTCTCCTTGGTGTGATTTCTCATGTTTTTCTCAAATCTTGCATGTTTTAACTTGATTTGAGCTATGTTTTAGAGTTTTGAGCAAAAGGAAGCAAAGTTGAGTACTTGGAGATTTTGAGTGAGTTTTCCCCCCCATCTCCAAGCTTGGATCATCAATCCTCTAGTTCTTCAAGAGGTAAGCATGGATCCTCACCTCCCCTTATGTTTTAAGCAAGTTTTAAGAGTTTTAGAGAGGTTTATGGCATGTTTTGGGGGTATAAACATGAGTTTGAGCATATGTTGATCATATGAGGTTCTATGAGTTTTGTTGTTGTTTTTGAGGCTTGAGCTAGTTTTTAGGCCTCTATATGCATGAGTTATGTTCTTTGTGAGTTGAGAAGTGTTGGTATGCATATTATGGGTGTTTGATAGGATTTTGGAGGCTGAGAGCATGAGTTGTGCTCGGATTCTGCCTTTCTGGAGAATCCAGGTTCGGCCGCCGAAGCAAGGTTCGGCCGCCGAACCCCTTGTGGAGGCAGTTTCGGCTGCCAAACCTTGCCCCCGAAAGCTAGGCTTTTGGGTGAGAAAGGGACTTTCGGCCGCCGAAAGAGGGCGTTCGGCCGCCGAAAGTGCATGAGTTTCGTCTCTGGACGAGACTTTCGGCCGCCGAAGGTGCCGCCGAACATGCATGAGTTTCGTCTCTGGAGGGAGGTTTCGGCCGCCGAACCAGTCGCCGAAAGTGCCCAGTCCAGCCTTCTTTTGCCCATTGTTCCATGCATGCCTATGATGTTTTAGAGGGGTTTTGGGGAGATAGTAAGAATTCTGTTTAAGTCAGTTTGGTCCTCATTTGAGTCCACCTGTGTAGGTACGGACCCGAGAGACCAAGGAGGCCCACAGAGTTAGAGTTACAGAGACTGCCCAGCAGTTGACAGAGGTGAGTGGAACAGAACTTTATTTTAAAAGTTAAGAACTGTTTTAGCATGATTCATGCATCATTAATGCCATGTTTATGTAGGATGCTTTGCATTAGTATTCACCAAGTTGATGCATTGCATTATTACTTGTATATGTGGATTGGACCGAGGCGATCTCAATAGCCCATAAGTCTGTCATTATTGTATGTCCTGTGTGAGCTCCTTTGGGGGCCGGGCATTTACCTTGGATGAGTCCTGTGAGAGCCCTTATAGGGTCGGGCACCATGAGTAGTTAGTGAAAGACCTGTGTGAGCTCCTTTGGGGGCCGGGCACTGACAGAGGGAGTTTTGGGATCATGTCTAATCCGAGATGTGAAATGTTTGTGCAGTGATGCATCATATGATAGCATGTTTTAAATGTGATTTTTTATAGATTCCGCTCACTGGGCTTTAGCAGCTCATCCCTCTCCCTAACCCCATTTTTCAGGGCCTCAGAGAAGAGAAAGAGAAAAAGAAAGCAAGGGTAAAAGCATATGTAATAGTATAGAATAGTGGACATGATAATGATGTACAGTACAGAGTTAATGTCATGTATAGAAATGCTGTATTAGCAAGTTATGTAATGAGTTATAGAATTGTGCTTGGCCCTAGTGTATGTTTATCCCTTTGCACATGATCATTGTATGTTTGAGATAATGTTGTTATGATGCGCTAGGCTTGGTGCATGGTAGTCTTTCTATCTCTGTAGTTACTGTATGGTACCATAGCAGGTATCACTCTTCGAGTGCATACAGACAGAGCATGCATAGTCCAGGCTTAGTTGATGAGAAAAGTTTCAAGAAAAGAAAGGATAGTCAAGCAAAGAAAGAAAGAAAACAAAAAAAAAAAAAAGAGAGAGAAGAGTAAGTAACAGTTTTAAGTTTAAGTGTGATCATGTATGGGATTTATCAGGTACACAGAGTTGACAGTAGGCTTACTATGGGTCCCGGCGGCCTTAAGCCGATCTGGATCCTAGTGCCGGTGATGGTCCGGTAAGCGGGCTGTTACACACAAACTGCCAAGTCTATCACGTATGTTACATCCTGTGCCCGATTTCGGACTAACAGCTTCCATCCCCAAAACTGCCAAGTCTATCACCCATGTTACATTCGGTGCCTGATTTCGGACTAACAGCTTCCATCCCAAAAGCTTCCAAGTCTATCACCCATGCTACATTCGGTTCCCGATTTCGGACTAACAGCTTCCATCCCAAAAACTGCCAAGTCTATCACCCATGTTACATCCGGTGCCCGATTTCGGACTAACAGCTTCCATCCCAAAAACTGCCAAGTCTATCACCCATGTTACATCCGGTGCCCGATTTCAGACTAACAACTTCCATCCCACAAACTGCCAAGTCTATCACCCATGTTACATCCGGTGCCCGATTTCGGACTAACAGCTTCCATCCACAAAACTGCCAAGTCTATCACCCATGTTACATTCGGTGCCTGATTTCGGAGTAACAGCTTCCATCCCAAAAGCTTCCAAGTCTATCACCCATGTTACATCCGGTGCCCGATTTGGGACTAACAGCTTCCATCCCAAAAACTGCCAAGTCTATCACCCATGTTACATCCGGTGCCCGATTTCGGACTAACAGCTTCCATCCCAAAAACTGCCAAGTCTATCACCCATGTTACATCCGGTGCCCGATTTCAGACTAACAACTTCCATCCCACAAACTGCCAAGTCTATCACCCATGTTACATCCGGTGCCCGATTTCGGACTAACAGCTTCCATCCCAAAAACTGCCAAGTCTATCACCCATGTTACATTCGGTGCCTGATTTCGGAGTAACAGCTTCCATCCCAAAAGCTTCCAAGTCTATCACCCATGTTACATCCGGTGCCCGATTTCGGACTAACAGCTTCCATCCCAAAAACTGCCAAGTCTATCACCCATGTTACATCCGGTGCCCGATTTGGGACTAACAGCTTAGATCCCAAAATCTGCCAAGTCTATCACCCATGTTACATCCGGTGCCCGATTTCGGACTAACAGCTTCCATCCAAAAACTGCCAAGTCTATCACCCATGTTACATCCGGTGCCCGATTTCGGACTCACAGCTTCCATCCCAAAAACTGCCCAGTCTATCACCCATGTTACATCCGGTGCCAAATTTCGGACTAACAACATCCATCCCAAAAACTGCCAAGTCTATCACCCATGTTACATCCGGTGCGCGATTTCGGCATAATTGCTTCCATCCCAAAAATTGCCAAGTCTATCACCCATGTTACTTCCGGTGCCCGATTTCAGACTAACAGCTTCCATCCCACAAACAGCCAAGTCTATCACCCATGTTACATCCGGTGACCGATTTCGGACTAACAGCTTCCATCCCAAAACTGCAAAGTCTATCACCCATGTTACATTCGGTGCCTGATTTCGGAGTAACAGCTTCCATCCCAAAAGCTTCCAAGTCTATCACCTATGTTACATCCTGTGCCCGATTTCGGACTAACAGCTTCCATCCCCAAAACTGCCAAGTCTATCACCCATGTTACATTCGGTGCCTGATTTCGGACTAACAGCTTCAAACCAAAAACTGCCAAGTCTATCACCCATGTTACATCCGGTGCCCGATTTCAGACTAACAACTTCCATCCCACAAACTACCAAGTCTATCACCCATGTTACATCCGGTGCCCGATTTCGGACTAACAGCTTCCATCCACAAAACTGCCAAGTCTATCACCCATGTTACATTCGGTGCCTGATTTCGGACTAACAGCTTCCATCCCAAAAGCTTCCAAGTCTATCACCCATGTTACATCCGGTGCCCGATTTGGGACTAACAGCTTCCATCCCAAAAACTGCCAAGTCTATCACCCATGTTACATCCGGTGCCCGATTTCGGACTAACAGCTTCCATCCCAAAAACTGCCAAGTCTATCACCCATGTTACATCCGGTGCCCGATTTCGGACTAATAGCTTCCATCCCAAAAACTGCCAAGTCTATCACCCATGTTACATCCGGTGCCCGATTTCAGACTAACAACTTCCATCCCAAAACTGCCAAGTCTATCACCCATGTTACATCCGGTGCCCGATTTCGGACTAACAGCTTCCATCCCCAAAACTGCCAAGTCTATCACCCATGTTACATCCGGTGCCCGATTTCGGACTAACAGCTTCCATCCCAAAAACTGCCAAGTCTATCACCCATGTTACATCCGGTGCCCGATTTCGGACTAACAGCTTCCATCCCAAAAACTGCCAAGTCTATCACCCATGTTACATCCGGTGCCCGATTTCGGACTAACAGCTTCCATCCCAAAACTGCCAAGTCTATCACCCATGTTACATCCGGTGCCCGATTTCGGACTAACAGCTTCCATCCCAAAACTGCCAAGTCTATCACCCATGTTACATCCGGTGCCCGATTTCGGACTAACAGCTTCCATCCCAAAACTGCCAAGTCTATCACCCATGTTACATCCGGTGCCCGATTTCGGACTAACAGCTTCCATCCCAAAACTGCCAAGTCTATCACCCATGTTACATCCGGTGCCCGATTTCGGACTAACAGCTTCCATCCCAAAACTGCCAAGTCTATCACCCATGTTACATCCGGTGCCCGATTTCGGACTAACAGCTTCCATCCCAAAAACTGCCAAGTCTATCACCCATGTTACATCCGGTGCCCGATTTCGGACTAACAGCTTCCATCCCAAAAACTGCCAAGTCTATCACCCATGTTACATCCGGTGCCCGATTTCGGACTAACAGCTTCCATCCCAAAAACTGCCAAGTCTATCACCCATGTTACATCCGGTGCCCGATTTCGGACTAACAGCTTCCATCCCAAAACTGCCAAGTCTATCACCCATGTTACATCCGGTGCCCGATTTCGGACTAACAGCTTCCATCCCAAAAACTGCCAAGTCTATCACCCATGTTACATCCGGTGCCCGATTTCGGACTAACAGCTTCCATCCCAAAACTGCCAAGTCTATCACCCATGTTACATCCGGTGCCCGATTTCGGACTAACAGCTTCCATCCCAAAAACTGCCAAGTCTATCACCCATGTTACATCCGGTGCCCGATTTCGGACTAACAGCTTCCATCCCAAAACTGCCAAGTCTATCACCCATGTTACATCCGGTGCCCGATTTCGGACTAACAGCTTCCATCCCAAAAACTGCCAAGTCTATCACCCATGTTACATCCGGTGCCCGATTTGGGACTAACAGCTTCCATCCCAAAAACTGCCAAGTCTATCACCCATGTTACATCCGGTGCCCGATTTCGGACTAACAGCTTCCATCCCAAAAACTGCCAAGTCTATCACCCATGTTACATCCGGTGCCCGATTTCGGACTAACAGCTTCCATCCCACAAACTGCCAAGTCTATCACCCATGTTACATCCGGTGCCCGATTTCGGACTAACAGCTTCCATCCCAAAACTGCCAAGTCTATCACCCATGTTACATCCGGTGCCCGATTTCGGAGTAACAGCTTCCATCCCAAAAGCTTCCAAGTCTATCACCCATGTTACATCCGGTGCCCGATTTCGGACTAACAGCTTCCATCCCAAAAACTGCCAAGTCTATCACCCATGTTACATCCGGTGCCCGATTTCGGACTAACAGCTTCCATCCCAAAAACTGCCAAGTCTATCACCCATGTTACATCCGGTGCCCGATTTCGGACTAACAGCTTCCATCCCAAAAACTGCCAAGTCTATCACCCATGTTACATCCGGTGCCCGATTTCGGACTAACAGCTTCCATCCCAAAAACTGCCAAGTCTATCACCCATGTTACATCCGGTGCCCGATTTCGGACTAACAGCTTCCATCCCAAAAACTGCCAAGTCTATCACCCATGTTACATCCGGTGCCCGATTTCGGACTAACAGCTTCCATCCCAAAAACTGCCAAGTCTATCACCCATGTTACATCCGGTGCCCGATTTCGGACTAACAGCTTCCATCCCAAAAACTGCCAAGTCTATCACCCATGTTACATCCGGTGCCCGATTTCGGACTAACAGCTTCCATCCCAAAAACTGCCAAGTCTATCACCCATGTTACATCCGGTGCCCGATTTCGGACTAACAGCTTCCATCCCAAAACTGCCAAGTCTATCACCCATGTTACATCCGGTGCCCGATTTCGGACTAACAGCTTCCATCCCAAAACTGCCAAGTCTATCACCCATGTTACATCCGGTGCCCGATTTCGGACTAACAGCTTCCATCCCAAAAACTGCCAAGTCTATCACCCATGTTACATCCGGTGCCCGATTTCGGACTAACAGCTTCCATCCCAAAAACTGCCAAGTCTATCACCCATGTTACATCCGGTGCCCGATTTCGGACTAACAGCTTCCATCCCAAAAACTGCCAAGTCTATCACCCATGTTACATCCGGTGCCCGATTTCGGACTAACAGCTTCCATCCCAAAAACTGCCAAGTCTATCACCCATGTTACATCCGGTGCCCGATTTCGGACTAACAGCTTCCATCCCAAAAACTGCCAAGTCTATCACCCATGTTACATCCGGTGCCCGATTTCGGACTAACAGCTTCCATCCCAAAAACTGCCAAGTCTATCACCCATGTTACATCCGGTGCCCGATTTCGGACTAACAGCTTCCATCCCAAAACTGCCAAGTCTATCACCCATGTTACATCCGGTGCCCGATTTCGGACTAACAGCTTCCATCCCAAAAACTGCCAAGTCTATCACCCATGTTACATCCGGTGCCCGATTTCGGACTAACAGCTTCCATCCCAAAAACTGCCAAGTCTATCACCCATGTTACATCCGGTGCCCGATTTCGGACTAACAGCTTCCATCCCAAAAACTGCCAAGTCTATCACCCATGTTACATCCGGTGCCCGATTTCGGACTAACAGCTTCCATCCCAAAAACTGCCAAGTCTATCACCCATGTTACATCCGGTGCCCGATTTCGGACTAACAGCTTCCATCCCAAAAACTGCCAAGTCTATCACCCATGTTACATCCGGTGCCCGATTTCGGACTAACAGCTTCCATCCCAAAAACTGCCAAGTCTATCACCCATGTTACATCCGGTGCCCGATTTCGGACTAACAGCTTCCATCCCAAAAACTGCCAAGTCTATCACCCATGTTACATCCGGTGCCCGATTTCGGACTAACAGCTTCCATCCCAAAAACTGCCAAGTCTATCACCCATGTTACATCCGGTGCCCGATTTCGGACTAACAGCTTCCATCCCAAAAACTGCCAAGTCTATCACCCATGTTACATCCGGTGCCCGATTTCGGACTAACAGCTTCCATCCCAAAAACTGCCAAGTCTATCACCCATGTTACATCCGGTGCCCGATTTCGGACTAACAGCTTCCATCCCAAAAACTGCCAAGTCTATCACCCATGTTACATCCGGTGCCCGATTTCGGACTAACAGCTTCCATCCCAAAAACTGCCAAGTCTATCACCCATGTTACATCCGGTGCCCGATTTCGGACTAACAGCTTCCATCCCAAAAACTGCCAAGTCTATCACCCATGTTACATCCGGTGCCCGATTTCGGACTAACAGCTTCCATCCCAAAAACTGCCAAGTCTATCACCCATGTTACATCCGGTGCCCGATTTCGGACTAACAGCTTCCATCCCAAAACTGCCAAGTCTATCACCCATGTTACATCCGGTGCCCGATTTCGGACTAACAGCTTCCATCCCAAAAACTGCCAAGTCTATCACCCATGTTACATCCGGTGCCCGATTTCGGACTAACAGCTTCCATCCCAAAAACTGCCAAGTCTATCACCCATGTTACATCCGGTGCCCGATTTCGGACTAACAGCTTCCATCCCAAAAACTGCCAAGTCTATCACCCATGTTACATCCGGTGCCCGATTTCGGACTAACAGCTTCCATCCCAAAAACTGCCAAGTCTATCACCCATGTTACATCCGGTGCCCGATTTCGGACTAACAGCTTCCATCCCAAAAACTGCCAAGTCTATCACCCATGTTACATCCGGTGCCCGATTTCGGACTAACAGCTTCCATCCCAAAAACTGCCAAGTCTATCACCCATGTTACATCCGGTGCCCGATTTCGGACTAACAGCTTCCATCCCAAAAACTGCCAAGTCTATCACCCATGTTACATCCGGTGCCCGATTTCGGACTAACAGCTTCCATCCCAAAACTGCCAAGTCTATCACCCATGTTACATCCGGTGCCCGATTTCGGACTAACAGCTTCCATCCCAAAAACTGCCAAGTCTATCACCCATGTTACATCCGGTGCCCGATTTCGGACTAACAGCTTCCATCCCAAAAACTGCCAAGTCTATCACCCATGTTACATCCGGTGCCCGATTTCGGACTAACAGCTTCCATCCCAAAAACTGCCAAGTCTATCACCCATGTTACATCCGGTGCCCGATTTCGGACTAACAGCTTCCATCCCAAAAACTGCCAAGTCTATCACCCATGTTACATCCGGTGCCCGATTTCGGACTAACAGCTTCCATCCCAAAAACTGCCAAGTCTATCACCCATGTTACATCCGGTGCCCGATTTCGGACTAACAGCTTCCATCCCAAAACTGCCAAGTCTATCACCCATGTTACATCCGGTGCCCGATTTCGGACTAACAGCTTCCATCCCAAAACTGCCAAGTCTATCACCCATGTTACATCCGGTGCCCGATTTCGGACTAACAGCTTCCATCCCAAAAACTGCCAAGTCTATCACCCATGTTACATCCGGTGCCCGATTTCGGACTAACAGCTTCCATCCCAAAAACTGCCAAGTCTATCACCCATGTTACATCCGGTGCCCGATTTCGGACTAACAGCTTCCATCCCAAAAACTGCCAAGTCTATCACCCATGTTACATCCGGTGCCCGATTTCGGACTAACAGCTTCCATCCCAAAAACTGCCAAGTCTATCACCCATGTTACATCCGGTGCCCGATTTCGGACTAACAGCTTCCATCCCAAAAACTGCCAAGTCTATCACCCATGTTACATCCGGTGCCCGATTTCGGACTAACAGCTTCCATCCCAAAAACTGCCAAGTCTATCACCCATGTTACATCCGGTGCCCGATTTCGGACTAACAGCTTCCATCCCAAAAACTGCCAAGTCTATCACCCATGTTACATCCGGTGCCCGATTTCGGACTAACAGCTTCCATCCCAAAAACTGCCAAGTCTATCACCCATGTTACATCCGGTGCCCGATTTCGGACTAACAGCTTCCATCCCAAAAACTGCCAAGTCTATCACCCATGTTACATCCGGTGCCCGATTTCGGACTAACAGCTTCCATCCCAAAAACTGCCAAGTCTATCACCCATGTTACATCCGGTGCCCGATTTCGGACTAACAGCTTCCATCCCAAAAACTGCCAAGTCTATCACCCATGTTACATCCGGTGCCCGATTTCGGACTAACAGCTTCCATCCCAAAAACTGCCAAGTCTATCACCCATGTTACATCCGGTGCCCGATTTCGGACTAACAGCTTCCATCCCAAAAACTGCCAAGTCTATCACCCATGTTACATCCGGTGCCCGATTTCGGACTAACAGCTTCCATCCCAAAAACTGCCAAGTCTATCACCCATGTTACATCCGGTGCCCGATTTCGGACTAACAGCTTCCATCCCAAAAACTGCCAAGTCTATCACCCATGTTACATCCGGTGCCCGATTTCGGACTAACAGCTTCCATCCCAAAAACTGCCAAGTCTATCACCCATGTTACATTCCGGTGCCCGATTTCGGACTAACAGCTTCCATCCTAAAAACTGCCAAGTCTATCACCCATGTTACATCCGGTGCCCGATTTCGGACTAACAGCTTCCATCCCAAAACTGCCAAGTCTATCACCCATGTTACATCCGGTGCCCGATTTCGGACTAACAGCTTCCATCCCAAAAACTGCCAAGTCTATCACCCATGTTACATCCGGTGCCCGATTTCGGACTAACAGCTTCCATCCCAAAAACTGCCAAGTCTATCACCCATGTTACATCCGGTGCCCGATTTCGGACTAACAGCTTCCATCCCAAAAACTGCCAAGTCTATCACCCATGTTACATCCGGTGCCCGATTTCGGACTAACAGCTTCCATCCCAAAACTGCCAAGTCTATCACCCATGTTACATCCGGTGCCCGATTTCGGACTAACAGCTTCCATCCCAAAACTGCCAAGTCTATCACCCATGTTACATCCGGTGCCCGATTTCGGACTAACAGCTTCCATCCCAAAACTGCCAAGTCTATCACCCATGTTACATCCGGTGCCCGATTTCGGACTAACAGCTTCCATCCCAAAACTGCCAAGTCTATCACCCATGTTACATCCGGTGCCCGATTTCGGACTAACAGCTTCCATCCCAAAAACTGCCAAGTCTATCACCCATGTTACATCCGGTGCCCGATTTCGGACTAACAGCTTCCATCCCAAAAACTGCCAAGTCTATCACCCATGTTACATCCGGTGCCCGATTTCGGACTAACAGCTTCCATCCCAAAAACTGCCAAGTCTATCACCCATGTTACATCCGGTGCCCGATTTCGGAATAACAGCTTCCATCCCAAAAGCTTCCAAGTCTATCACCCATGTTACATCCGGTGCCCGATTTGGGACTAACAGCTTCCATCCCAAAAACTGCCAAGTCTATCACCCAGGTTACATCCGGTGCCCGATTTCGGACTAACAGCTTCCATCCTAAAAACTGCCAAGTCTATCACCCATGTTACATCCGGTGCCCGATTTCGGACTAACAGCTTCCATTCCAAAAACTGCCAAGTCTATCACCCATGTTACATCCGGTGCCCGATTTCGGACTAACAGCTTCCATCCAAAAACTGCCAAGTCTATCACCCATGTTACATCCGGTGCCCGATTTAAGACTAACAACTTCCATCCCACAAACTGCCAAGTCTATCACCCATGTTACATCCGGTGCCCGATTTCGAACTAACAGCTTCCATCCCCAAAACTGCCAAGTCTATCACCCATGTTACATCCGGTGCCCGATTTCGGAATAACAGCTTCCATCCACAAAGCTTCCAAGTCTATCACCCATGTTACATCCGGTGCCCGATTTGGGACTAACAGCTTCCATCCCAAAAACTGCCAAGTCTATCACCCAGGTTACATCCGGTGCCCGATTTCGGACTAACACCTTCCATCCAAAAACTGCCAAGTCTATTACCCATGTTACATCCGGTGCCCGATTTCGGACTAACAGCTTCCATTCCAAAAACTGCCAAGTCTATCACCCATGTTACATCCGGTGCCCGATTTCGGACTAACAGCTTCCATCCAAAAAACTGCCAAGTCTATCACCCATGTTACATCCGGTGCCCGATTTAAGACTAACAACTTCAATCCCACAAACTGCCAAGTCTATCACCCATGTTACATCCGGTGCCCGATTTCGAACTAACAGCTTCCATCCCCAAAACTGCCAAGTCTATCACCCATGTTACATCCGGTGCCCGATTTCGGACTAACAGCTTCCATCCCGAAAACTACTAAGTCTATCACCCATGTTACATTCGGTGACCAATTTCGGACTAACAGCATCCATCCCAAAAACTGCCTAGTCTATCACCCATGTTACATCCGGTGCCTGATTTCGGCATAATAGCTTCCATCCCAAAAACTGCCAAGTCTATCACCCATGTTACATCCGGTGCCCGATTTCGGACTAACAGCTTCCATCCCAAAAACTACCAAGTCTATCACCCATGTTACATTCGGTGCCCAATTTTGGACTAACAGCATCCATCCCAAAAACTGCCTAGTCTATCACCCATGTTACATCAGGTGCCCGATTTCGGCATAATAGCTTCCATCCTAAAAACTGCCAAGTCTATCACCCATGTTACATCCGGTGCCCGATTTCAGACTAACAACTTCCATCCCACAAACAGCCAAGTCTATCACCCATGTTACATCCGGTGCCCGATTACGGACTAACAGCTTCCATCCCCAAAACTGCCAAGTCTATCACCCATGTTACATCCGATGCCTGATTTCAGACTAACAACTTCCATCCCAAAAACTTTCCAAGTCTATCACCCATGTTACATCCGGTGACCGATTTCGGACTAACAGCTTCCATCCCAAAAACTGCCAAGTCTATCACCCATGCTACATCCGGTGTCCGATTTCGGACTAACAGCTTCTATCCCAAAAACTGCCAAGTCTATCACCCATGCTACATCCGGTGTCCGATTTCGGACTAACAGCTTCCATCCCAAAAACTGCCAAGTCTATCACCCAGGTTACATCCGGTGCCCGATTTCGGACTAACAACTTCCATCCTAAAAACTGCCAAGTCTATTACCCATGTTACATCCGGTGCCCGATTTCGGACTAACAGCTTCCATTCCAAAAACTGCCAAGTCTATCACCCATGTTACATCCGGTGCCCGATTTCGGACTAACTGCTTCCATCCAAAAAACTGCCAAGTCTATCACCCATGTTACATCCGGTGCCCGATTTCGGACTAACAGCTTCCATCCCAAAAACTTCCAAGTCTATCACCCATGTTACATTCGGTGCCCAATTTCGGACTAACAACATCCATCCTAAAAACTGCCAAGTCTATCACCCATGTTACATCCGGTGCCCGATTACGGACTAACAGCTTCCATCCCCGAAACTGCCTAGTCTATCACCCATGTTACATCCGATGCCTGATTTCAGACTAACAACTTCCATCCCAAAAACTTTCCAAGTCTATCACCCATGTTACATCCGGTGCCCGATTTCGGACTAACAGCTTCCATCCCAAAAACTGCCAAGTCTATCACCCATGGTACATCCGGTGCCCGATTTCGGACTAATAGCGTCCATCCCAAAAACTGCCAAGTCTATCACCCATGCTACATCCGGTGTCCGATTTCGGACTAACAGCTTCCATCCCAGAAACTGCCAAGTCTATCACCCATGTTACGTCCGGTGCCCGATTTCAGACTAACACCTTCCATCCCACAAACTGCCAAGTCTATCACCCATGTTACATCCGGTGCCCGATTTCGGACTAACAGCTTCCATCCCCAAAACTGCCAAGTCTATCACCCATGTTACATTCGGTGCCAGATTTCGGAGTAACAGCTTCCATCCCAAAAGCTTCCAAGTCTATCACCCATGTTACATCCGGCGCCCGATTTGGGACTAACAGCTTCCATCCCAAAAACGGCCAAGTCTATCACCCAGGTTACATCCGGTGCCCGATTTCGGACTAACAGCTTCCATCCTAAAAACTGCCAAGTCTATTACCCATGTTACATCCGGTGCCCGATTTCGGACTAACAGCTTCCATCCCAAAAACTGCCAAGTCTATCACCCATGTTACATCCGGTGCCCGATTTCGGAATAACAGCTTCCATCCACAAAGCTTCCAAGTCTATCACCCATGTTACATCCGGTGCCCGATTTGGGACTAACAGCTTCCATCCCAAAAACTGCCAAGTCTATCACCCATGTTACATCCGGTGCCTGATTTCAGACTAACACCTTCCATCCCACAAACTGCCAAGTCTATCACCCATGTTACATCCGGTGCCCGATTTCGGACTAACAGCTTCCATCCCCAAAACTGCCAAGTCTATCACCCATGTTACATCCGGTGCCCGATTTCGGAGTAACAACTTCCATCCCAAAAGCTTCCAAGTCTATCACCCATGTTACATCCGGTGCCCGATTTGGGACTAACAGCTTCCATCCCAAAAACTGCCAAGTCTATCACCCAGGTTACATCCGGTGCCCGATTTCGGACTAACAGCTTCCATCCTAAAAACTGCCAATGTAACGACCCGGAAACCGGTACCCCTCTGTAACGGCCCGAACCATCACTGGCACTAGGATCCAGATCGGCTTAAGGCCGCCGGGACCCGTAGCAAGCCGACTATACTCTCTGTGTACCTGATAAATCCCATACATGATACAAAGATACTCAACAATCCTGTAAAACTCTGTAGGCTTAACTACTGCTACTCAGATATATCAATCTGAAATGGCCCTCAGGGCCTATACCAGGGACTACTATCTGCTGTGGATCAAGGGATTGAAACCCTTTTACTCTGTAACACAATCCACTGGTATCACATCAAAGCCATACATTAAGCCTAACTCACACATTTCTCATCAAGAAACGTAAAACAGGATTCATGTACAAGGGATTAATCATACATCACACTATAGCAATGATACTAGGAAAAGCACAAGTCTATCCAGTATACGACAGTACATATCTATACACATTACATTACCACTAATCTTTGAGTTACATCATGTCCACTACTTGATTACAACCATACATTCATGCATATCTTCCCTCTGTACTCTTGCTGACTTTAACTTCCCATAGCTATCTCAGAATCTGCAAAACTGGGGTTAAGGGAGTGGGATGAGCTACTACAGCCCAGTGAGGAGGAACAATAAAAACAGTTCATTCATTACATGCTCTCATGAAATGCATCACATCACAAACATATCATCTCAAGGATGAATTTGTCACCAATAACCCTTAACTACATGTTATAATAATGCCAACTGTGCCAAGGAGACTATGTCATCACCTGGTCTACACTTATCTCTCTGATATCATAACATGACCAACTGTGCCAAGGAGACGAAGTCTCACCTGGTCTACACTTAACTCTGATTTGACAGCCCAGCTGTCTCACTCATAGTACCAGGGGCGACCTGGACTATCCAGGGGCGACCTGGTATGGCTATCTCATGCCATAACTCTGTATCTGCTCTCTGTCAAGGGCTAAGGATCATCCAACATTCATCCACAGGAACAACAACATATGCAATGCATCATATTCGTGAATTCTAATGCAACACAACCTAATACATAACATGGCAGTTTATGATGCATGGATCATGCTAGAATCGTGTCATTTCTCAAGAGAAAATATGTAGTTTAGTTCCACTCACCTCTAGCCAATGCTGGCCAACTCTGGGCCAACTCTAACTCTGGAGCCTCCTCGGTTCCTCGGTCCAATCCTACACAGATGGACGTAAATGAGGTACCAAACATACTCTAACATAACTATGAACATCTCTCCAAAAACCCTCTAAAACATCACAAAACATGCATGCAAAACAAGCAAAGGAAGGCTGGACAGGGCACCTTCGGCAGCACCTTCGGCGGCCGAATGTCTCCTCCAGAGACGAAAGTCAGGCATGTTCGGCGGCCTAACTTGGACTTTCGGGGGCCGAACCTGAGTTTAGCCAGAACTCAGTTTCGTGCACAAGGACGCCTGCCAGTCCTTCCATCACCTGTTCAGACCTCAACACATGCATTTAACCCTTCTAAAACATGCATAAACACTTCAACAAGCCTAAGGGAGCTTCAAATAACTTTAAACTCCAACAAACAAGCTCACAAGACACACATCAAACATAAAGGATTCATAAACCCTATGATGCACATCTCATGCAAACTCATGCCTAGCTCCCTTTTCCCTTTACAAAACTCATAAAAACATCATAAGAACCATGGATCAACACTTACCTCTTGAAGAACAAAGGCTGAGATGAGCCAAACGCAAAGATATGGAGAAACCAAGCTTCAAAAGCTTCAAACTCCAAAACCTTGTTTAAAGCTCACAACTCTTCAAAACAAGGGTAAAACTCATTCAAACCGTGAAAGATTTGAAGAAAAACCATGAAAATACTTTAAGGAGATCAAGACCTCACCTAGATCAGAAGGAGAGAAGAAACCTTCTCCTTTTTCTGCCACTCGGTGCACTTATAGATGAGCAACCGCCTCAGGTTCGGCTGCCGAATCGCATGCAAAAGTATGCAACTTTCGGGGGCCGAACATAACCTTCGGGGGCCGAACATTGGGCACTTTAGGCGGCCGAACTTAACCTTAGGGGGCCGAACATGGCAAAATGCCTCCTTGGCCATATCTCTTCAAAACTCAATCCTTTTCTACGCTAAACCTTTAAAACACTTGCACATATTTTAGAAAACTTTCTCTTACCCTTCCAGAGACCTCTGACATCCTCGAACTCCCCCGGATGGTAGGAATTCCGATGTCTGAATCTAGCCGGGTATTACATTCTTCCCTCCTTTAAAAACATTCATCCTCGAATGTTAAAACAACAACAAGAAACATACAGGGAAACAAGAAGAAAGCCTACCATCGGTCTCTACGACGAGACACAGATACCCCTGGAGTAAAACTCCCGGGTTGGCTATACTGTCTGACTTTGCTGACCGTTCACTGCTTAAGCTGTGTCTACACTGAGTGTTTACCACTCTTGCTTGTACACAAACGACCTGACTCTTTCATATGACTACTAACTTTTCTTTTCTTTGCCTTTTCTCAGCTTATTCGCACTCCTCTGGTTATACTAACCTGTACTTCTGACTACGGATCTTCCTTTCTCTTTGATGCTTCTCGGCTTAATAACTCTACGGAAATGCTAGATGACTTGGCTATCACGTTCTCTCTCTCTACTTACTTTCGATGTTATATTGTGACACATCACAATGAAACAGACATGCCCTGAAATTGCACTCAGCTTACAGAACTTGACCTCTATGCCATGTTCTCTGAAAATCTACACCATTTCGTAGATAACGGGCATGCTTCTCTGTTTCTCTAAACTATTCTACGATTTTGCTGCGCACTCTGATCCTTGCCCGCTTTTCTTCTTTACTATACTGGCTTCTTCTCTTTTGATCCCTTCTAACATTACTAGACTATCTCTAGCTCTCTAGCTATCTGTTTCTATAGGATAAACTGATAAGCGACATCTGACTAAGGGCAGCTAAGCCTTACCCAGTAAATCTTGTCTTGTATACTCAGAGTCGCTGAGCAGTTTTACCCCTTCCCTCTGGTTTAAACTCTTCATTACACTCAAAATCTCATCTCTACGCCACTGTTAACTGACTTTTCTCTCTAACTTTCGACAGATAGTTCCCAACTCTCGGATCGATTATAGAAAACAACCGGCTTCTACTAGCTGTTCCTATGGAACACCTATCCTTGGTAGTGAGTTTGTGCAACTATTCACAGTTGTGATAAAATCTCAAGGTTTCATCCTCCGTTTCTCACAACGATACTGGAACATTCTAGGGTGTGTGGTACTAAGTCGGATATAATCCTTTACTACCAAGTGCACATTGTTCTACTATCGCTCTTCAGTCTGTAACATATAACTCTTATAGGTTTCACCTCTTACATGCTACAGGTATCATTCCAAAGGAAAAGGTGAAGATGCAGCTAGTCTCCATTCTCACTTAACTTTCAAACTCTACTGGGTTTACTAATGGTAAACCTGCTAACTCGTCTGGGATAACATATAACACTCTTTCTCTTTTCCTGTCTATAAATACTGAGGCTGGTTCCCTGACCTGGCTATGCGCTCAAACAAGAGCAAGAAAACTCCTGACTAACTTCCCTAACGAATTCACGAGCCTGTAGGGTTGATATCAAACTTCTGGGTATGCTAAACTGTCCCCCTCTAAGGACTAACTCTGACCCATCCGAGCCTCTGAACTCTGAACTGTCCTACCTTGTCTTTGCAGACTTAGGTAGTACCTCAAGTAGCTAGCCAATCCGCCCTAGGTTGACATCATCAGTCACCCCTAGAACCATAAGGTCAGCTGGACGGCATCTACTACTCTCAACAAACTCTGACCTGAACCGACAGACTGACTCTGCCACAGATGGATCACACTCTTGGGCCCTCTGACCCAAAGAGAACACTCTAAGCCAGAAGTTATCAACCCCTCCTCTATTTATGGCTCTCAAAACAACAGGGAAAGAAACATCAGGGTCCACTATAACCTACACATCTGAACACCCTCATGTGCACGTATCGGACATCACCGTGTTCGATGTGTTAGCCTCCTACTGAGTCAGGATGAAGATCCAAGCTAAAGCTAATGAATCTTCCCTCGGGAACCGACCAAAGAAAAGGAGAACTCTTTTCTCTTGCCTCAACCCCTGTCCTAAAACATGGCTAGAGCTACAGGCTGAGTTACACTACTAGAAGTCATCTGCTGGGACTGTGCCAATCAGGGCCGCAGTAGGACACTCACATAACATGAGTCCTTCCTGCTCGCATCTATACATGCCGTAGTCCCATACTAACAGACCACTTTCGTGTAAACCCCACACCTCACGCATCCAGAACTATCTGAACCAGAGCTCATCGCCATCTAATCCCAGACTAAACTGAAATCTCCTTCTACACTTTCGTACTTTACCTTTATTCTATTCTGTTCTTTCTCTGCTCTATCTTATCTCATTTACTCTTTTCTTTGCTTACTTTTCTCTTACTTACTTTTATTCTTTTTCTTACTCTGCACTTTCTTACGCTATTCTCTGCCTTATTTCTTTACTTGAGGTCTACACTCAGAGATGAGAGATCACTCTCTCTCTACCTGGATTTCAAAGCCACGGCTATAGCTCTCGAGCTTTTTCCTGGCTCACCTTTAACAAAACACTCGTCTCTGAACCTTTATCTCTGAACATCTAACTCTACTATACCTTATTATTCTCACATCAACTGATATTCTATTACTGTCCAGAAAACCACACACATCAGAACACGCAAAAGTGAGCTTACCTGGCACCACTGTGTTCGGTGTGTCTGTCTCTGGCTGAACCTGGGTGAAAATCTGAGCCGGAACTAACGGACTTCCACTTAAGGCACCTCCGGAAGAAGGGACTACCCCTCTTTCTCTACCTCTGCCCTGCACCGAGGCTGGAGCTTCTGGTGGAATTATATTGTCTGCGGATGTCTGTGGGAACTGTGCTGACATGACCGTAATGGGACACTCTCGTGCCATGTGCCCCTCCTGTCCGCACCTGAAACATGCTGTTGTCCCAGCCCGACATACGCCTTTGTGCCTCCTACCGCACTTCACACATCTAGAACTATCCCAACCAGAACTCGAACCCTCGCGACAACCTATGCCAAACTTTACCCTATTCCAAAACTCTCTTTTCTTTGACCCTTTCAGGCCTCTCACTTTCTTTTTATTCTTTGCAGCAGCTTCACCCAAAGGAAAACGATCACTAGTCTCTGGGTCATTTTCTATACTCATGTTTTCTGTCTGCCCTGGCTGCTCACAGTCACTCTCTTTATGCTCCCTTGAGCTATTTGAACAAGCCCATCCTGCAAACTCTATAGCAAACTGTTCCCAGGATAAGCTTTCTACCCTCGGGTCCACATACTGGTTGAACCATTCCCTTGCCTTCTCACATTTCAATGTAACCCCTGCCATCTGTATGGCTCTACTCTCATTAGCTCCCAACTCATCGGTTATCAGCTTAACCATTCTAAGATACTCAACAGGGTCATCACTAGTCTCAAATTTGGGAACATCCAACCTCAAATAAGCTGTCATCTGCACCATACTTTCCCCAGGTGAACTAGGCTTGGGTGTTTGGACAATTGGGGCTACTGGTTCTCCTAGTGGTGGAGGAGATGCAACATGCCCTAGGTTAGGGTTTGCTAAACTTGGATAACCAAAGAAGGGTGGAAACATGGTATACTGTGGATGTGGCGGTGGATATGGCGGATAAAAGGAAGGATAAGGCATAAAGGTGGGATATGGGTTATATCTAGGAAACTCTGATGTACCTCTCATCGGGTACTCTGCCCCCCACTGGTAGGGTGGATACTGAGGTGGAACAAATCTCGAGGCCTGAGTGCCTCCTTGGGACTCACCCAAATCTCCCCCCAACCTACTCCTGCCAAAGCTACCATCTCTACTCTGCTCATTCTCCTCTATTTCTCTCATAAACCCTGACATACCACTCTGGACAACTCCCCTTCTACTCTCATCAACAGACCTTCTAGGGTCCCTTGATGTACCTTCTCTGCTTATACTATCTGATGTTGCCCTTTGCAGAACGGGGAGATGAGCATCCATGTCCTCATCCTCCGGCGGAGCTCCTGTCAATCTAGCAGATCGACGAGTTCCTCTCATCCTGCCTCTGAAAAGCACAACATCACACACAAAATCATCAAATGATCCATGTGAAAACACATGAATCCTTAACACATATCAAACATATCAATACTGCACATGCAACTTATCATGGCATTTCACATCAGCATGCAAAACAGGACTCCACATCCTATCCTAGTGGACATGATTTTAACTTATTGTGCTTTCCTTCCGATACAAGACAATACCTCTTTCCGATGTGGGATATCCCAACACACCGTACTCTTGAGGCCCTATGCTCTGATACCAATCTGTAACGACCCGGAAACCGGTACCCCTCTGTAACGGCCCGAACCATCACTGGCACTAGGATCCAGATCGGCTTAAGGCCGCCGGGACCCGTAGCAAGCCGACTATACTCTCTGTGTACCTGATAAATCCCATACATGATACAAAGATACTCAACAATCCTGTAAAACTCTGTAGGCTTAACTACTGCTACTCAGATATATCAATCTGAAATGGCCCTCAGGGCCTATACCAGGGACTACTATCTGCTGTGGATCAAGGGATTGAAACCCTTTTACTCTGTAACACAATCCACTGGTATCACATCAAAGCCATACATTAAGCCTAACTCACACATTTCTCATCAAGAAACGTAAAACAGGATTCATGTACAAGGGATTAATCATACATCACACTATAGCAATGATACTAGGAAAAGCACAAGTCTATCCAGTATACGACAGTACATATCTATACACATTACATTACCACTAATCTTTGAGTTACATCATGTCCACTACTTGATTACAACCATACATTCATGCATATCTTCCCTCTGTACTCTTGCTGACTTTAACTTCCCATAGCTATCTCAGAATCTGCAAAACTGGGGTTAAGGGAGTGGGATGAGCTACTACAGCCCAGTGAGGAGGAACAATAAAAACAGTTCATTCATTACATGCTCTCATGAAATGCATCACATCACAAACATATCATCTCAAGGATGAATTTGTCACCAATAACCCTTAACTACATGTTATAATAATGCCAACTGTGCCAAGGAGACTATGTCATCACCTGGTCTAACACTTA
>NW_025215483.1:261438-280113 GCF_001659605.2 Manihot esculenta | reverse complement strand
CCAAGTCTATCACCCATGTTACATCCGGTGCCCGATTTCGGACTAACAGCTTCCATCCCAAAAACTGCCAAGTCTATCACCCATGTTACATCCGGTGCCCGATTTCGGACTAACAGCTTCCATCCCAAAAACTGCCAAGTCTATCACCCATGTTACATCCGGTGCCCGATTTCGGACTAACAGCTTCCATCCCAAAAACTGCCAAGTCTATCACCCATGTTACATCCGGTGCCCGATTTCGGACTAACAGCTTCCATCCCAAAAACTGCCAAGTCTATCACCCATGTTACATCCGGTGCCCGATTTCGGACTAACAGCTTCCATCCCAAAAACTGCCAAGTCTATCACCCATGTTACATCCGGTGCCCGATTTCGGACTAACAGCTTCATCCCAAAACTGCCAAGTCTATCACCCATGTTACATCGGTGCCCGATTTCGGACTAACAGCTTCCATCCCAAAAACTGCCAAGTCTATCACCCATGTTACATCCGGTGCCCGATTTCGGACTAACAGCTTCCATCCCAAAAACTGCCAAGTCTATCACCCATGTTACATCCGGTGCCCGATTTCGGACTAACAGCTTCCATCCCAAAACTGCCAAGTCTATCACCCATGTTACATCCGGTGCCCGATTTCGGACTAACAGCTTCCATCCCAAAAACTGCCAAGTCTATCACCCATGTTACATCCGGTGCCCGATTTCGGACTAACAGCTTCCATCCCAAAAACTGCCAAGTCTATCACCCATGTTACATCCGGTGCCCGATTTCGGACTAACAGCTTCCATCCCAAAAACTGCCAAGTCTATCACCCATGTTACATCCGGTGCCCGATTTCGGACTAACAGCTTCCATCCCAAAACTGCCAAGTCTATCACCCATGTTACATTCGGTGCCCGATTTCGGACTAACAGCTTCCATCCCAAAAACTGCCAAGTCTATCACCCATGTTACATCCGGTGCCCGATTTCGGACTAACAGCTTCCATCCCAAAAACTGCCAAGTCTATCACCCATGTTACATCCGGTGCCCGATTTCGGACTAACAGCTTCCATCCCAAAAACTGCCAAGTCTATCACCCATGTTACATCCGGTGCCCGATTTCGGACTAACAGCTTCCATCCCAAAAACTGCCAAGTCTATCACCCATGTTACATCCGGTGCCCGATTTCGGACTAACAGCTTCCATCCCAAAAACTGCCAAGTCTATCACCCATGTTACATCCGGTGCCCGATTTCGGACTAACAGCTTCCATCCCAAAAACTGCCAAGTCTATCACCCATGTTACATCCGGTGCCCGATTTCGGACTAACAGCTTCCATCCCAAAAACTGCCAAGTCTATCACCCATGTTACATCCGGTGCCCGATTTCGGACTAACAGCTTCCATCCCAAAAACTGCCAAGTCTATCACCCATGTTACATCCGGTGCCCGATTTCGGACTAACAGCTTCCATCCCAAAAACTGCCAAGTCTATCACCCATGTTACATCCGGTGCCCGATTTCGGACTAACAGCTTCCATCCCAAAAACTGCCAAGTCTATCACCCATGTTACATCCGGTGCCCGATTTCGGACTAACAGCTTCCATCCCAAAAACTGCCAAGTCTATCACCCATGTTACATCCGGTGCCCGATTTCGGACTAACAGCTTCCATCCCAAAAACTGCCAAGTCTATCACCCATGTTACATCCGGTGCCCGATTTCGGACTAACAGCTTCCATCCCAAAACTGCCAAGTCTATCACCCATGTTACATCCGGTGCCCGATTTCGGACTAACAGCTTCCATCCCAAAACTGCCAAGTCTATCACCCATGTTACATCCGGTGCCCGATTTCGGACTAACAGCTTCCATCCCAAAAACTGCCAAGTCTATCACCCATGTTACATCCGGTGCCCGATTTCGGACTAACAGCTTCCATCCCAAAAACTGCCAAGTCTATCACCCATGTTACATCCGGTGCCCGATTTCGGACTAACAGCTTCCATCCCAAAAACTGCCAAGTCTATCACCCATGTTACATCCGGTGCCCGATTTCGGACTAACAGCTTCCATCCCAAAAACTGCCAAGTCTATCACCCATGTTACATCCGGTGCCCGATTTCGGACTAACAGCTTCCATCCCAAAAACTGCCAAGTCTATCACCCATGTTACATCCGGTGCCCGATTTCGGACTAACAGCTTCCATCCCAAAAACTGCCAAGTCTATCACCCATGTTACATCCGGTGCCCGATTTCGGACTAACAGCTTCCATCCCAAAAACTGCCAAGTCTATCACCCATGTTACATCCGGTGCCCGATTTCGGACTAACAGCTTCCATCCCAAAAACTGCCAAGTCTATCACCCATGTTACATCCGGTGCCCGATTTCGGACTAACAGCTTCCATCCCAAAAACTGCCAAGTCTATCACCCATGTTACATCCGGTGCCCGATTTCGGACTAACAGCTTCCATCCCAAAACTGCCAAGTCTATCACCCATGTTACATCCGGTGCCCGATTTCGGACTAACAGCTTCCATCCCAAAACTGCCAAGTCTATCACCCATGTTACATCCGGTGCCCGATTTCGGACTAACAGCTTCCATCCCAAAAACTGCCAAGTCTATCACCCATGTTACATCCGGTGCCCGATTTCGGACTAACAGCTTCCATCCCAAAAACTGCCAAGTCTATCACCCATGTTACATCCGGTGCCCGATTTCGGACTAACAGCTTCCATCCCAAAAACTGCCAAGTCTATCACCCATGTTACATCCGGTGCCCGATTTCGGACTAACAGCTTCCATCCCAAAAACTGCCAAGTCTATCACCCATGTTACATCCGGTGCCCGATTTCGGACTAACAGCTTCCATCCCAAAAACTGCCAAGTCTATCACCCATGTTACATCCGGTGCCCGATTTCGGACTAACAGCTTCCATCCCAAAAACTGCCAAGTCTATCACCCATGTTACATCCGGTGCCCGATTTCGGACTAACAGCTTCCATCCCAAAAACTGCCAAGTCTATCACCCATGTTACATCCGGTGCCCGATTTCGGACTAACAGCTTCCATCCCAAAACTGCCAAGTCTATCACCCATGTTACATCCGGTGCCCGATTTCGGACTAACAGCTTCCATCCCAAAAACTGCCAAGTCTATCACCCATGTTACATCCGGTGCCCGATTTCGGACTAACAGCTTCCATCCCAAAAACTGCCAAGTCTATCACCCATGTTACATCCGGTGCCCGATTTCGGACTAACAGCTTCCATCCCAAAAACTGCCAAGTCTATCACCCATGTTACATCCGGTGCCCGATTTCGGACTAACAGCTTCCATCCCAAAAACTGCCAAGTCTATCACCCATGTTACATCCGGTGCCCGATTTCGGACTAACAGCTTCCATCCCAAAAACTGCCAAGTCTATCACCCATGTTACATCCGGTGCCCGATTTCGGACTAACAGCTTCCATCCCAAAAACTGCCAAGTCTATCACCCATGTTACATCCGGTGCCCGATTTCGGACTAACAGCTTCCATCCCAAAAACTGCCAAGTCTATCACCCATGTTACATCCGGTGCCCGATTTCGGACTAACAGCTTCCATCCCAAAAACTGCCAAGTCTATCACCCATGTTACATCCGGTGCCCGATTTCGGACTAACAGCTTCCATCCCAAAAACTGCCAAGTCTATCACCCATGTTACATCCGGTGCCCGATTTCGGACTAACAGCTTCCATCCCAAAAACTGCCAAGTCTATCACCCATGTTACATCCGGTGCCCGATTTCGGACTAACAGCTTCCATCCCAAAAACTGCCAAGTCTATCACCCATGTTACATCCGGTGCCCGATTTCGGACTAACAGCTTCCATCCCAAAAACTGCCAAGTCTATCACCCATGTTACATCCGGTGCCCGATTTCGGACTAACAGCTTCCATCCCAAAAACTGCCAAGTCTATCACCCATGTTACATCCGGTGCCCGATTTCGGACTAACAGCTTCCATCCCAAAAACTGCCAAGTCTATCACCCATGTTACATCCGGTGCCCGATTTCGGACTAACAGCTTCCATCCCAAAAACTGCCAAGTCTATCACCCATGTTACATCCGGTGCCCGATTTCGGACTAACAGCTTCCATCCCAAAAACTGCCAAGTCTATCACCCATGTTACATCCGGTGCCCGATTTCGGACTAACAGCTTCCATCCCAAAAACTGCCAAGTCTATCACCCATGTTACATCCGGTGCCCGATTTCGGACTAACAGCTTCCATCCCAAAAACTGCCAAGTCTATCACCCATGTTACATCCGGTGCCCGATTTCGGACTAACAGCTTCCATCCCAAAAACTGCCAAGTCTATCACCCATGTTACATCCGGTGCCCGATTTCGGACTAACAGCTTCCATCCCAAAAACTGCCAAGTCTATCACCCATGTTACATCCGGTGCCCGATTTCGGACTAACAGCTTCCATCCCAAAAACTGCCAAGTCTATCACCCATGTTACATCCGGTGCCCGATTTCGGACTAACAGCTTCCATCCCAAAAACTGCCAAGTCTATCACCCATGTTACATCCGGTGCCCGATTTCGGACTAACAGCTTCCATCCCAAAAACTGCCAAGTCTATCACCCATGTTACATCCGGTGCCCGATTTCGGACTAACAGCTTCCATCCCAAAAACTGCCAAGTCTATCACCCATGTTACATCCGGTGCCCGATTTCGGACTAACAGCTTCCATCCCAAAAACTGCCAAGTCTATCACCCATGTTACATCCGGTGCCCGATTTCGGACTAACAGCTTCCATCCCAAAAACTGCCAAGTCTATCACCCATGTTACATCCGGTGCCCGATTTCGGACTAACAGCTTCCATCCCAAAAACTGCCAAGTCTATCACCCATGTTACATCCGGTGCCCGATTTCGGACTAACAGCTTCCATCCCAAAAACTGCCAAGTCTATCACCCATGTTACATCCGGTGCCCGATTTCGGACTAACAGCTTCCATCCCAAAAACTGCCAAGTCTATCACCCATGTTACATCCGGTGCCCGATTTCGGACTAACAGCTTCCATCCCAAAAACTGCCAAGTCTATCACCCATGTTACATCCGGTGCCCGATTTCGGACTAACAGCTTCCATCCCAAAACTGCCAAGTCTATCACCCATGTTACATCGGTGCCTGATTTCGGACTAACAGCTTCCATCCCAAAAGCTTCCAAGTCTATCACCCATGTTACATCCGGTGCCCGATTTGGGACTAACAGCTTCCATCCCAAAAACTGCCAAGTCTATCACCCATGTTACATCCGGTGCCCGATTTCGGACTAACAGCTTCCATCCCAAAAACTGCCAAGTCTATCACCCATGTTACATCCGGTGCCCGATTTCGGACTAACAGCTTCCATCCCAAAAACTGCCAAGTCTATCACCCATGTTACATCCGGTGCCCGATTTCGGACTAACAGCTTCCATCCCAAAAACTGCCAAGTCTATCACCCATGTTACATCCGGTGCCCGATTTCGGACTAACAGCTTCCATCCCAAAAACTGCCAAGTCTATCACCCATGTTACATCCGGTGCCCGATTTCGGACTAACAGCTTCCATCCCAAAAACTGCCAAGTCTATCACCCATGTTACATCCGGTGCCCGATTTCGGACTAACAGCTTCCATCCCAAAAACTGCCAAGTCTATCACCCATGTTACATCCGGTGCCCGATTTCGGACTAACAGCTTCCATCCCAAAAACTGCCAAGTCTATCACCCATGTTACATCCGGTGCCCGATTTCGGACTAACAGCTTCCATCCCAAAAACTGCCAAGTCTATCACCCATGTTACATCCGGTGCCCGATTTCGGACTAACAGCTTCCATCCCAAAAACTGCCAAGTCTATCACCCATGTTACATCCGGTGCCCGATTTCGGACTAACAGCTTCCATCCCAAAAACTGCCAAGTCTATCACCCATGTTACATCCGGTGCCCGATTTCGGACTAACAGCTTCCATCCCAAAAACTGCCAAGTCTATCACCCATGTTACATCCGGTGCCCGATTTCAGACTAACAGCTTCCATCCCACAAACTGCCAAGTCTATCACCCATGTTACATCCGGTGCCCGATTTCGGACTAACAGCTTCCATCCCAAAACTGCCAAGTCTATCACCCATGTTACATCCGGTGCCCGATTTCGGACTAACAGCTTCCATCCCCAAAACTGCCAAGTCTATCACCCATGTTACATTCGGTGCCTGATTTCGGAGTAACAGCTTCCATCCCAAAAGCTTCCAAGTCTATCACCCATGTTACATCCGGTGCCCGATTTCGGACTAACAGCTTCCATCCCAAAAACTGCCAAGTCTATCACCCATGTTACATCCGGTGCCCGATTTGGGACTAACAGCTTAGATCCCAAAATCTGCCAAGTCTATCACCCATGTTACATCCGGTGCCCGATTTCGGACTAACAGCTTCCATCCAAAAAACTGCCAAGTCTATCACCCATGTTACATCCGGTGCCCGATTTCGGACTCACAGCTTCCATCCCAAAAACTGCCCAGTCTATCACCCATGTTACATCCGGTGCCCAATTTCGGACTAACAACATCCATCCCAAACACTGCCAAGTCTATCACCCATGTTACATCCTGTGCGCGATTTCGGCATAATTGCTTCCATCCCAAAAATTGCCAAGTCTATCACCCATGTTACATCCGGTGCCCGATTTCAGACTAACAACTTCCATCCCACAAACTACCAAGTCTATCACCTATGTTACATCCTGTGCCCGATTTCGGACTAACAGCTTCCATCCCCAAAACTGCCAAGTCTATCACCCATGTTACATTCGGTGCCTGATTTCGGACTAACAGCTTCCATCCCAAAAGCTTCCAAGTCTATCACCCATGCTACATTCGGTTCCCGATTTGGGACTAACACCTTCCATCCCAAAAACTGCCAAGTCTATCACCCATGTTACATCCGGTGCCCGATTTCAGACTAACAACTTCGATCCCACAAACTACCAAGTCTATCACCCATGTTACATCCGGTGCCCGATTTCGGACTAACAGCTTCCATCCCAAAACTGCCAAGTCTATCACCCATGTTACATTCGGTGCCTGATTTCGGAGTAACAGCTTCCATCCCAAAAGCTTCCAAGTCTATCACCCATGTTACATCCGGTGCCCGATTTGGGACTAACAGCTTCCATCCCAAAAACTGCCAAGTCTATCACCCATGTTACATCCGGTGCCCGATTTCGGACTAACAGCATGCATCCCAAAAACTGCCAAGTCTATCACCCATGTTACATCCGGTGCCCGATTTCAGACTAACAACTTCCATCCCACAAACTACCAAGTCTATCACCCATGTTACATCCGGTGCCCGATTTCGGACTAACAGCTTCCATCCACAAAACTGCCAAGTCTATCACCCATGTTACATTCGGTGCCTGATTTCGGAGTAACAGCTTCCATCCCAAAAGCTTCCAAGTCTATCACCCATGTTACATCCGGTGCCCGATTTGGGACAAACAGCTTCCATCCCAAAAACTGCCAAGTCTATCACCCATGTTACATCCGGTGCCCGATTTGGGACTAACAGCTTAGATCCCAAAATCTGCCAAGTCTATCACCCATGTTACATCCGGTGCCCGATTTCGGACTAACAGCTTCCATCCAAAAACTGCCAAGTCTATCACCCATGTTACATCCGGTGCCCGATTTCGGACTCACAGCTTCCATCCCAAAAACTGCCCAGTCTATCACCCATGTTACATCCGGTGCCCAATTTCGGACTAACAACATCCATCCCAAAAACTGCCAAGTCTATCACCCATGTTACATCCGGTGCGCGATTTCGGCATAATTGCTTCCATCCCAAAAATTGCCAAGTCTATCACCCATGTTACATCCGGTGCCCGATTTCAGACTAACAGCTTCCATCCCACAAACTGCCAAGTCTATCACCCATGTTACATCCGGTGCCCGATTTCGGACTAACAGCTTCCATCCCAAAACTGCCAAGTCTATCACCCATGTTACATTCGGTGCCTGATTTCGGAGTAACAGCTTCCATCCCAAAAGCTTCCAAGTCTATCACCTATGTTACATCCTGTGCCCGGTTTCGGACTAACAGCTTCCATCCCCAAAACTGCCAAGTCTATCACCCATGTTACATTCGGTGCCTGATTTGGGACTAACACCTTCCATCCCAAAAACTGCCAAGTCTATCACCCATGTTACATCCGGTGCCCGACTTCGGACTAACAGCATCCAACCAAAAAACTGCCAAGTCTATCACCCATGTTACATCCGGTGCCCGATTTCAGACTAACAACTTCCATCCCACAAACTACCAAGTCTATCACCCATGTTACATCCGGTGCCAGATTTGGGACTAACAGCTTGCATCCCAAAAACTGCCAAGTCTATCCCTCATGTTTCATCCGTTCCCCGATTTCGGACTAATAGCGTCCATCCCAAAAACTGCCAAGTCTATCACCCATGTTACATCCGGTGCCCGATTTCGGTCTAACAGCTTCCATCCCAAAAACTGCCAAGTCTATCACCCATGTTACATCCGGTGCCCGATTCCGGACTAACAGCTTCCATCCCAAAAACTGCCAAGTCTATCACCCATGTTACATCCGGTGCCCGATTTCGGCATAATAGCTTCCATCCCAAAAACTGCCAAGTCTATCACCCATGTTACATCCGGTGCCCGATTTCAGACTAACAACTTCCATCCCACAAACTACCAAGTCTATCACCCATGTTACATCCGGTGCCCGATTTCGGACTAACAGCTTCCATCCACAAAACTGCCAAGTCTATCACCCATGTTACATCCGGTGCCTGATTTCGGAGTAACAGCTTCCATCCCAAAAGCTTCCAAGTCTATCACCCATGTTACATCCGGTGCCCGATTTCAGACTAACAGCTTCCATCCCACAAACTGCCAAGTCTATCACCCATGTTACATCCGGTGCCCGATTTCGGACTAACAGCTTCCATCCCAAAACTGGAAAGTCTATCACCCATGTTACATCCGGTGGCCGATTTCGGACTAACAGCTTCCATCCCCAAAACTGCCAAGTCTATCACCCATGTTACATTCGGTGCCTGAGTTCGGAGTAACAGCTTCCATCCCAAAAGCTTCCAAGTCTATCACCCATGTTACATCCGGTGCCCGATTTCGGACTAACAGCTTCCATCCCAAAAACTGCCAAGTCTATCACCCATGTTACATCCGGTGCCCGATTTGGGACTAACTGCTTAGATCCCAAAATCTGCCAAGTCTATCACCCATGTTACATCCGGTGCCCGATTTCGGACTAACAGCTTCCATCCAAAAAACTGCCAAGTCTATCACCCATGTTACATCCGGTGCCCGATTTCGGACTCACAGCTTCCATCCCAAAAACTGCCCAGTCTATCACCCATGTTACATCCGGTGCCCAATTTCGGACTAACAACATCCATCCCAAACACTGCCAAGTCTATCACCCATGTTACATCCTGTGCGCGATTTCGGCATAATTGCTTCCATCCCAAAAATTGCCAAGTCTATCACCCATGTTACATCCGGTGCCCGATTTCAGACTAACAACTTCCATCCCACAAACTGCCAAGTCTATCACCTATGTTACATCCTGTGCCCGATTTCGGACTAACAGCTTCCATCCCCAAAACTGCCAAGTCTATCACCCATGTTACATTCGGTGCCTGATTTCGGACTAACAGCTTCCATCCCAAAAGCTTCCAAGTCTATCACCCATGCTACATTCGGTGCCCAATTTCGGACTAACAGCATCCATCCCAAAAACTGCCAAGTCTATCACCCATGTTACATCCGGTGCCCGACTTCGGACTAACAACATCCATCCTAAAAACTGCCAAGTCTATCACCCATGTTACATTCGGTGCCCGATTTCAGACTAACAACTTCCATCCCACAAACTACCAAGTCTATCACCCATGTTACATCCGGTGCCCGATTTCGGACTAACAGCTTCCATCCACAAAACTGCCAAGTCTATCACCATTGTTACATCCGGTGCCCGATTTCGGACTAACAGCTTCCATCCACAAAACTGCCAAGTCTATCACCCATGTTACATTCGGTGCCTGATTTCGGAGTAACAGCTTCCATCCCAAAAGCTTCCAAGTCTATCACCCATGTTACATCCGGTGCCCGATTTCGGACTAACAGCTTCCATCCCAAAAACTGCCAAGTCTATCACCCATGTTACATCCGGTGCCCGATTTGGGACTAACAGCTTCCATCCCAAAAACTGCCAAGTCTATCACCCATGTTATATCCGGTGCCCGATTTCGGCATAATAGCTTCCATCCCAAAAACTGCCAAGTCTATCACCCATGTTACATCCGGTGCTTGATTTCAGACTAACAGCTTCCATCCCACAAACTGCCAAGTCTATCACCCATGTTACATCCGGTGCCCGATTTCGGACTAACAGCTTCCATCCCAAAACTGCCAAGTCTATCACCCATGTTACATTCGGTGCCTGATTTCGGAGTAACAGCTTCCATCCCAAAAGCTTCCAAGTCTATCACCCATGTTACATCCGGTGCCCGATTTGGGACAAACAGCTTCCATCCCAAAAACTGCCAAGTCTATCACCCATGTTACATCCGGTGCCCGATTTCGGACTAACAGCTTCCATCCCAAAAACTGCCAAGTCTATCACCCATGTTACATCCGGTGCCCGATTTGGGACTAACAGCTTAGATCCCAAAATCTGACAAGTCTATCACCCATGTTACATCCGGTGCCCGATTTCGAACTCACAGCTTCCATCCACAAAACTGCCAAGTCTATCACCTATGTTACATTCGGTGCCTGATTTCGGAGTAACAGCTTCCATCCCAAAAGCTTCCAAGTCTATCACCCATGTTACATCCGATGCCCGATTTGGGACAAACAGCTTCCATCCCAAAAACTGCCAAGTCTATCACCCATGTTACATCCGGTGCCCGATTTGGGACTAACAGCTTAGATCCCAAAATCTTCCAAGTCTATCACCCATGTTACATCCGGTGCCCGATTTCGGACTAACAGCATCCATCCAAAAACTGCCAAGTCTATCACCCATGTTACATCCGGTGCCCGATTTCGGACTCACAGCTTCTGTAATACCCGGCTAGAATCCGGCACCGGAATTCCTGTTGTCTGGTGGAATCCGGGGTGTCGGAATTCTAAAAAGGGTAGGATTTATGTTTTACTAGGTGTTATGTTGTGTTTAAATGTTTTAAGGTTAAGGGAAGTGAGTTTTGAGTTGAAATGACCTAAGGCAGTTGAGCCAAGTTCGGCCGCCGAAAGTAAGTTCGGCCGCCGAAAGTGTTTGGCTTCCGAAGGGAAGTTCGGCCCCCGAATGTTGCATGGTGTTGCATGCGATTGGGCAGCCGACATTGAGTTGGCCAGCCAGCTTTTGGACATCCTTAGTCAGCATTGTGGACAGGTGTCATGTCCAACTTGTTGCCAGAAGCTTGGCCACGTCTCCTATGGTTTATTTGCTGCGTTTGAGCAGCTCATGCAGAGTGTTGCACAAGGGTTTGAATGGTTTGAAGCAAAAAGCTAAGTTTGTGAGAGTTTGAGAGTTTGAGGAGAGTTGGTCCGTTTTTCTTGTTCAGAGTATTCATCTTCGTGTTACAGGAGGTAAGTGATGCTCTTGAACATGTTTTTAAGTTTTCTGAAGGTTTTATGGAAGTTAAGGGAGAGAGATGCATGTTTAAGTGAGAAGTAGTGTTTTTGATAAGTTATGCATGTATATATGTTTATGTGTTATGTTTGTTTTGTTGTTTGGGGTTATTAGCTAGTTTTGGACCCCTATGATCATATACATGAGTATATGTATGGTGAGGAGGTGACGTTTGCATGGTTTGAAAAGTTGAAGGAAAGAAGGAGATGGTTTGCCGTTGAAACTGAGTTCTGGATGAACTCAGGTTCGGCAGCCGAAAGTTCATTCGGCCGCCGAACCTCTTGCATGGTAGCTTAGGCTGCCACAGCTTGCCCCCGAGTATTTTTGCATGTTCGGCTCTGTTTGGGGGATTCGGCCGCCGAAGGTGCCGCCGAAGGTGCTTGAGTTTCGTCTCTGGAGAGGACATTCGGCCGCCGAAACTGCCGCCGAAAGTGTTCTGTCCAGCTTTTCTTTTGCATGCTTTGCATGATTAGTTAAGTGAGTTTTAGGGGATTCTTGGGGAGTTTAATAGAGGTATTGATAAGTTAGTTTGGTCCCTCATTTGAGTCCATCTGTATAGGTACAGACCAGAGGAACCAGAGAGAGCAGCAGTGAGTACTGCTCCAGAGGTGAGCCTGCAGAGTCAGTCAGTCCAGATAGCCAGAGGTGAGTGGAACTAAACTTATGACTTTTAATTGAATCACAAACTGCTTTTAGCATATCTCATGCATCATGTTTATGCCATAGGTTGATTGCATTAGTATTCACGAATATGTTGCATTGCATTGTTATTTGATGATGTGAGTAAATGCTGAATGATCCAATAGTCACAGACAGGAAGACCAGGAGCCTTTGACTACGCCCTGGCACGTATAGCAAAGACCAGGAGCCTTTGACTACGCCCTGGCAGGTATATAGCAAAGTCCAGGAGCCTTTGACTACGCCCTGGCAATGGTAAGTTCACAGGTGTTATATACACATATACATATATGACAGGAAGACCAGGTGCTCGATTCTACGCCCTGGCACAGAGTTACTGGGACTATGTGGTGACAGGTTTACTCTTGATGTGGCTTGTCTGTGATATGGTGCATTCCATGAGATCATATTTTACTGAGATGTTTTACTGTTCTACTCACTGGGCTATAGAGCTCATCCCACTCCCTTAACCCCAGTTTTGCAGGTTCAGTATTCAGTGTACAGTGTACAGGGACAGTCCAGCAGAGTACAGGAAAAGTAAAGAGATCTGTAATAGCTTAGAGTGGACATGTAATATTAAAGAAATGTAATAGTTGTTGCTTGACTTAGTGATGTATGTTTTGTACATGATCTGTATATGTATATATGTTTTTCTGTATGTGAAGACCAGGCTTACCAGGTATAAGTTAACCCGTCTAGAGTAAGCTCTAGTCAGGGATACAGAGTACAGAGTACATGAGTACAGAGTACAGAGATAGTGCATGCACAGGTTAAGCCTTGGTTCAGAAAAGAGTTTTATTTTCACTGAAAATGTATGATCATGTATGAGGTTTACAGGTACACAGAGAGTATAGCAGGCTTGCTACGGGTTCTGGCGGCCTTAAGCCGACCTGAATCCTAGCGCCGGTGACGGTCCTTTTTGAGGTCGTTACAGATTGGTATCAGAGCCCTAGGTTCACATGATCGGACCAATAGAGACAGTGTTGGGCTCAGACAGGTTAGAAGTGGTCAAGCACACTAGGCAATCATGTCCACTAGGATAGGGTCTTGAGTCCTATCTGCTATGATATGCCATGAGTGTTGCTTCTGTATGCTTGCTATGTGATGTTTATGTGCTAAAGTGGTATGTTATATGTTGTGTTTTCAGAGTAAAGATGCGAGGAACTCGTCGATCAGCTCGATTGACTGGAGTCCCACCAGAGAATGAGAGACCAGCTGCTCGTCCTCCTGCATTGCCAAGGGCAAGGTCTCAGAGATCTAGCAGGGAAGGTACGTCAATAGACCCAAGAAGGTCTGTCGACGAGAGCAGAAGAGGAACAGTGAGGGGAGGAAGATCAGAGGAAAGGAGGGAAGCTATGGAGGTTGATCAGTCTAGAGATGACAGCATGGGTATAGGCAGTTTTGAGGAAGGTATGGGAGAGTCGCAGGGAGGTGCTCAGACCTCAGGTTTTGGCTATCCATCCTTGTTTCAGGAGCCAGAGTATCCGATGGAGGGGATATCGGAATACTCTCGATTTGACCCATATCCTACATACATGCCATATATGCCATATCCTCACTATTACTCATCATATCCACCATATCCTATGTATCCATCTTCCCCTATACATCCAAGTGCAGCACACCTAGAGCCAAATGAACCGGTATTACCACCAGAACCAGTAGCCCCTGTTGTTGATAGACATGAACCTAGCTCATCTGGAGGTAAAGTCCAAATGACGGAGTACTTGAAATTGGATGCTCCTAAATACAATACAGGAGATGATCCATTTGATTACCTCAGAGCAGTTAGGATGATAACCAGTGAGTTGGGAGCAGATGATAAGAGAGCCATTGAGATGGCAGGTTTCACAATAAAATGCAAGAAAGCCAGAGAATGGTTTAAGAATTATGTGGAGCCTAGAATGGACAGCATGTCATGGGGAGAGTTCGCCAATGAGTTTGCAGGGTGGGCTTTTCCTGACAGTTCGAGGGAGATGAAAGTAATTGAATTTGAACAGTTAAGACAGATAGACGAGATGAGTGTTGATGAATTTACAGATAAGTTTCTGGATCTGCTTCAATACGTGGGTCAAGCCTATGATACTGATCAGAAGAAAGCAAGAAGATATACCATGAGACTTCATCCCAGGTATTCTTCTTTGATCCTTCCAGCTGAGAAGGAGAGTTTTCACTCGATAGTGGATGCAGCCAGGAAAATGGAAGCTAGTGCCAATATTCAGAAACAGTCAAAGGCACAAGCTTCGGGTTCTAAGGCCCCCAGTTCAGGTTCTACAGGCAGTAAGAGATGGGATAGAGCGAGAGGAACAAGGAAAGGGTTCTGGAATAAAGTCAAGTCAGGTCTGGGAATAGGTAGTGGCTCAAGCTCTGGCACAGCTCTAGTCTGCAGACGATGCGGAAAACCACATGGAGGAGTTTGTCGGTTGGGATCTACAGCTTGTTTTCGATGTGGGCAGGAAGGGCATATTGCTCGGGATTGTCCGCAGATGACTTTTGCACCATCCCAGCAGATGAGTTCAGGCAGTGTGGTACAGTCAGTTGTACGGCCAGCAGCTCCAGTCATGCCTCAGACTAGTGGCAGAGGTAGAGGGAGAGGGGTAGCCTCTACTTCAGCAGCAGGTTCCCGAGGTGGAAATCCGGTAGCCCCAGCACGGATTTTCACAATGACACAAGAGGAGGCTAACACGTCGAACACAGTGGTGTCAGGTAATCTCATCATTGGGTGTTCAGATGTGTATGCTTTGATGGACCCCGGTGCTTCTCATTCCTTTATTGCTTCGAGAGCCATAGAGCGATTGGGTTTGATCAGTTCTGAGTTAGAGTATCCTCTCTGGGTCAGTGGACCTAGATGTGACCCATCAGTGGCAGTGTCAGTCTGTCGTTTCAGTCCAGTATTCATAGAGGGTAGATGCCTTCCAGCTGACCTTGTGGTTCTAGATTTGACAGATTTTGATGTCATTCTAGGGATGGATTGGCTATCTGCATATAGTGCTACGTTGGACTGTCGAGAGAAGCTAGTGAGTCTCAGAGACCAGGATGGGTCAGAGTGTGTCTTCAGAGGAGACAGGAGAGGTACACCCAGAGGTATGATTTCAGCCCTTCAGGCTCGTCGTTTGCTTAGGAGGGGTTGTCAGGGGTTTCTAGCTCATGTGAGAGAGCTAGACAGTCAGGTGAGGGAACCAGCCACAGTACCAGTAGTCTGAGAGTTTCTCGATGTGTTCCCAGACGATTTGCCAGGACTACCACCTGATAGGGAGATAGGGTTTGAAATTGAATTACTGCCAGGTACTAGACCTATCTCTATTCCTCCCTACAGGATGGCGCCAGCTGAGTTAACAGAGTTGAAAGAACAGTTGCAGGACTTGGTAGATAAGGGTTTCATCCGCCCTAGTACCTCACCTTGGGGTGCTCCAGTGCTCTTTGTCAGAAAGAAGGATGGATCCCTCAGACTTTGTATCGACTACAGACAGTTGAACAAGGTCACTATCAAGAATAGGTATCCTTTACCAAGGATTGATGATCTATTTGACCAGCTAGCTGGAGCAGGTTGTTTCTCGAAAATAGATCTGAGATCTGGGTATCATCAGTTGAGAGTCAGAGAGGCAGATGTGCCTAAGACAGCTTTCCGGACCAGATATGGGCATTATGAGTTCTTAGTGTTGCCGTTCGGGTTGACTAACGCCCCTGCAGCATTTATGGATCTCATGAACAGGGTATTCAGTGAGTTTCTGGATCACTTTGTCATTGTGTTTATCGATGATATCTTAGTGTATTCCAGAGATGCAGAGGAGCATGCCCAGCATCTGAGGATCGTTTTACAGACACTGAGAGAGCATGGTTTATATGCCAAGTTCTCGAAGTGTGAGTTTTGGTTACGGAGCATTTCCTTCTTGGGACATGTAGTATCAGCAGAGGGTATTGAGGTAGACCCCAAGAAGATAGAGGCTGTAGCTAACTGGCCCAGACCCACTACAGTGACTGAGATTAAAAGCTTTCTGGGACTGGCAGGTTACTGCAGGAGGTTCGTTCAGAACTTCTCAAAGATAGCCGCTCCTATGACCAAATTGACTCAGAAAAACCAGAAGTTTATCTGGTCAGACCAGTGTGAAGAGAGCTTTGAGGAGCTCAAAAGGAGATTGACAACAGCACCAGTGTTAGCTCTGCCTGTGAGTAATGAAAAGTTCACAGTGTTCTGTGATGCATCTCGAGTGGGATTGGGTTGTGTATTGATACAGAGTGATAGAGTAATAGCTTATGCTTCTAGACAGTTGAAGAAGCACGAATTGAATTACCCTACCCATGACCTAGAGATGGCAGCAGTTATCTTTGCACTTAAGATGTGGCGGCATTACCTCTACGGGGTTAAATGCGAGATCTTCACTGATCACAAGAGTTTACAGTACATCTTAAGTCAGAGAGAGCTGAATTTGAGGCAGAGAAGGTGGGTCGAATTGCTCAGTGATTATGATTGTAAGATCCAGTATCATCCGGGTAAGGCGAATGTTGTCGCAGACGCCCTAAGCCGGAAGTCACTAGGCAGTTTATCCCATATAGCAGCAGAGCGGAGACCAGTTGTGATGGAGCTTTATAAGCTCTTTGACGAGGGATTACAGCTAGAGTTGTCTGGTACAGGTGCGTTGATAGCACAGATGAGAGTGACACCTGTGTTTCTGGAGCAGATAGCTCAGAGACAGCATGAGGACCCTGAGTTGATGAAAATTGCCAGGACTGTTCAGTCAGGCAATAGTGTAGAGTTCAGATTTGACAGTAAAGGGATCCTTCGCTATGGGAGTCGACTTTGTGTACCAGATAGGGGCAGTGTGAAGGAAGACATTATGAGGGAAGCTCATAATGCGAGGTATAGTGTTCACCCAGGAGCTACCAAGATGTATCAGGATCTGAAAAGGGTCTATTGGTGGCCAGCCATGAAGAAAGAAGTGGCGCAGTTCGTGACAGCCTGTGAGGTTTGTCAGAGGGTGAAATTAGAGCATCAGAAACCAGCAGGAATGCTTAACCCATTACCGATTCCAGAGTGGAAATGGAGAACATAGCCATGGATTTTGTAGTGGGTTTACCAGTAGCGTCCAACAGGATAGACTCGATATGGGTGATTGTGGACAGACTCACGAAATCTGCTCATTTTTCTTCCAGTACGGGAGTAACTATTCTGTGGATAAGTTGGCACAGGTCTATCTGGATGAGATAGTGAGATTACATGGAGTTCCAGTGTCTATAGTTTCAGACAGAGGACCTCAGTTTACCTCCCGCTTTTGGCGAAGTCTGCAAGTGCATGGGCACGAGATTAGATTTTAGTACTGCTTTCCACCCACAGACTGATGGACAGTCAGAAAGGACCATCCAGACCATAGAGGATATGCTTCGCCTATGTGTGTTAGACTTTGGCGGTTCTTGGAGGCAGCATCTACCTTTGGTGGAGTTTGCCTACAATAACAGTCATCATGCTAGCATTGGGATGGCTCCTTATGAAGCTTTGTATGGGAGGAATGCAGATCCCCTGTTTGCTGGGAAGAGGTAGGAGAGAAGGCTCTTGCAGGGCCAGAGTTAGTAGACATTACCAGTAGAATGGTGCCCATGATCAGAGAGAGAATCAGAACAGCTCAGAGTAGACAGAAAAGTTATGCAGACGTTCGCAGAAAGCAGTTAGAGTTTCAGAGGGTAATGGGTATTGCTGAAAGTGTCTCCAATGAAAGGAGTGGTTCGTTTTGGAAGAAAAGGGTAAATTAGCTCCACGGTACATTGGACCCTTTGAGGTGTTGCAGAGGATCGGAAATGTGTCGTATAAGCTGGATTTACCTGCTTCTATGGAGAGAATTCACCCGGTATTTCATGTTTCTATGCTACGACAGTTTGTGTCAGATCCGAATCAGGTTCTGAGTGAGCCTGAGGTGGAGATTCATACGGATCTCACCTATATAGAGCAGCCAGTGCGGATTCTGGACACGCAGATCAGACAGCTAAGGAACAAGGAGATTCCGATGGTGTGAAAGTTCTATGGAACCACCATAATCTAGAAGAGTGCACCTGGGAGACGCGGGAGTCTATGCTCCAGCAGTATCCATATTTGTTTTGAGGTTAGTTTCCTCCTGTGTTTTTTTTTTGTTGTTTTGGGAACATCGAGGACGAATGTCTTAAGGAGGGGAGAATGTAATACCCGGCTAGAATCCGGCACCGGAATTCCTGTGTCTGGTGGAATCGGGGTGTCGGAATCTAAAAAGGGTATAGGATTTATGTTTTACTAGGTGTTATGATG
>NW_025215483.1:243215-260438 GCF_001659605.2 Manihot esculenta | reverse complement strand
ACATCCGGTGCCCGATTTCGGACTAACAGCTTCCATCCCAAAAACTGCCAAGTCTATCACCCATGTTACATCCGGTGCCCGATTTCGGACTAACAGCTTCCATCCCAAAAACTGCCAAGTCTATCACCCATGTTACATCCGGTGCCCGATTTCGGACTAACAGCTTCCATCCCAAAAACTGCCAAGTCTATCACCCATGTTACATCCGGTGCCCGATTTCGGACTAACAGCTTCCATCCCAAAAACTGCCAAGTCTATCACCCATGTTACATCCGGTGCCCGATTTCGGACTAACAGCTTCCATCCCAAAAACTGCCAAGTCTATCACCCATGTTACATCCGGTGCCCGATTTCGGACTAACAGCTTCCATCCCAAAAACTGCCAAGTCTATCACCCATGTTACATCCGGTGCCCGATTTCGGACTAACAGCTTCCATCCCAAAAACTGCCAAGTCTATCACCCATGTTACATCCGGTGCCCGATTTCGGACTAACAGCATCCATCCCAAAAACTGCCAAGTCTATCACCCATGTTACATCCGGTGCCCGATTTCGGCATAATAGCTTCCATCCCAAAAACTGCCAAGTCTATCACCCATGTTACATCCGGTGCCCGATTTCAGACTAACAGCTTCCATCCCAAAAACTGCCAAGTCTATCACCCATGTTACATCCGGTGCCCGATTTCGGACTAACAGCTTCCATCCCAAAAACTGCCAAGTCTATCACCCATGTTACATCCGGTGCCCGATTTCGGACTAACAGCTTCCATCCCAAAAACTGCCAAGTCTATCACCCATGTTACATCCGGTGCCCGATTTCGGACTAACAGCTTCCATCCCAAAAACTGCCAAGTCTATCACCCATGTTACATCCGGTGCCCGATTTCGGACTAACAGCTTCCATCCCAAAAACTGCCAAGTCTATCACCCATGTTACATCCGGTGCCCGATTTCGGACTAACAGCTTCCATCCCAAAAACTGCCAAGTCTATCACCCATGTTACATCCGGTGCCCGATTTCGGACTAACAGCTTCCATCCCAAAAACTGCCAAGTCTATCACCCATGTTACATCCGGTGCCCGATTTCGGACTAACAGCTTCCATCCCAAAAACTGCCAAGTCTATCACCCATGTTACATCCGGTGCCCGATTTCGGACTAACAGCTTCCATCCCAAAAACTGCCAAGTCTATCACCCATGTTACATCCGGTGCCCGATTTCGGACTAACAGCTTCCATCCCAAAAACTGCCAAGTCTATCACCCATGTTACATCCGGTGCCCGATTTCGGACTAACAGCTTCCATCCCAAAAACTGCCAAGTCTATCACCCATGTTACATCCGGTGCCCGATTTCGGACTAACAGCTTCCATCCCAAAAACTGCCAAGTCTATCACCCATGTTACATCCGGTGCCCGATTTCGGACTAACAGCTTCCATCCCAAAAACTCCAAGTCTATCACCCATGTTACATTCGGTGCCCGATTTCGGACTAACAGCATCCATCCCAAAAACTGCCAAGTCTATCACCCATGTTACATCCGGTGCCCGATTTCGGCATAATAGCTTCCATCCCAAAAACTGCCAAGTCTATCACCCATGTTACATCCGGTGCCCGATTTCAGACTAACAACTTCCATCCCACAAACTGCCAAGTCTATCACCCATGTTACATCCGGTGCCCGATTTCGGACTAACAGCTTCCATCCCCAAAACTGCCAAGTCTATCACCCATGTTACATCCGATGCCTGATTTCAGACTAACAGCTTCCATCCCAAAAACTTCCAAGTCTATCACCCATGTTACGTCCGGTGCCCGATTTCGAACTAACAGCTTCCATCCAAAAAACTGCCAAGTCTATCACCCATGTTACATCCGGTGCCCGATTTCGGACTAACAGCTTCCATCCCAAAAACTGCCAAGTCTATCACCCATGTTACATTCGGTGCCCGATTTCGGACTAACAGCTTCCATCCCAAAAACTGCCAAGTCTATCACCCATGTTACATCCGGTGCCCGATTTCGGACTAACAGCTTCCATCCCAAAAACTGCCAAGTCTATCACCCATGTTACATCCGGTGCCCGATTTCGGACTAACAGCTTCCATCCCAAAAACTGCCAAGTCTATCACCCATGTTACATCCGGTGCCCGATTTCGGACTAACAGCTTCCATCCCAAAAACTGCCAAGTCTATCACCCATGTTACATCCGGTGCCCGATTTCGGACTAACAGCTTCCATCCCAAAAACTGCCAAGTCTATCACCCATGTTACATCCGGTGCCCGATTTCGGACTAACAGCTTCCATCCCAAAAACTGCCAAGTCTATCACCCATGTTACATCCGGTGCCCGATTTCGGACTAACAGCTTCCATCCCAAAAACTGCCAAGTCTATCACCCATGTTACATCCGGTGCCCGATTTCGGACTAACAGCTTCCATCCCAAAAACTGCCAAGTCTATCACCCATGTTACATCCGGTGCCCGATTTCGGACTAACAGCTTCCATCCCAAAAACTGCCAAGTCTATCACCCATGTTACATCCGGTGCCCGATTTCGGACTAACAGCTTCCATCCCAAAAACTGCCAAGTCTATCACCCATGTTACATCCGGTGCCCGATTTCGGACTAACAGCTTCCATCCCAAAAACTGCCAAGTCTATCACCCATGTTACATCCGGTGCCCGATTTCGGACTAACAGCTTCCATCCCAAAAACTGCCAAGTCTATCACCCATGTTACATCCGGTGCCCGATTTCGGACTAACAGCTTCCATCCCAAAAACTGCCAAGTCTATCACCCATGTTACATCCGGTGCCCGATTTCGGACTAACAGCTTCCATCCCAAAAACTGCCAAGTCTATCACCCATGTTACATCCGGTGCCCGATTTCGGACTAACAGCTTCCATCCCAAAAACTGCCAAGTCTATCACCCATGTTACATCCGGTGCCCGATTTCGGACTAACAGCTTCCATCCCAAAAACTGCCAAGTCTATCACCCATGTTACATCCGGTGCCCGATTTCGGACTAACAGCTTCCATCCCAAAAACTGCCAAGTCTATCACCCATGTTACATCCGGTGCCCGATTTCGGACTAACAGCTTCCATCCCAAAAACTACCAAGTCTATCACCCATGTTACATTCGGTGCCCAATTTCGGACTAACAGCATCCATCCCAAAAACTGCCAAGTCTATCACCCATGTTACATCCGGTGCCCGATTTCGGCATAATAGCTTCCATCCCAAAAACTGCCAAGTCTATCACCCATGTTACATCCGGTGCCCGATTTCAGACTAACAACTTCCATCCCACAAACTGCCAAGTCTATCACCCATGTTACATCCGGTGCCCGATTTCGGACTAACAGCTTCCATCCCCAAAACTGCCAAGTCTATCACCCATGTTACATCCGATGCCTGATTTCAGACTAACAGCTTCCATCCCAAAAACTTTCCAAGTCTATCACCCATGTTACGTCCGGTGCCCGATTTCGAACTAACAGCTTCCATCCAAAAAACTGCCAAGTCTATCACCCATGTTACATCCGGTGCCCGATTTCGGACTAACAGCTTCCATCCCAAAAACTACCAAGTCTATCACCCATGTTACATTCGGTGCCCAATTTCGGACTAACAGCATCCATCCCAAAAACTGCCAAGTCTATCACCCATGTTACATCCGGTGCCCGATTTCGGCATAATAGCTTCCATCCCAAAAACTGCCAAGTCTATCACCCATGTTACATCCGGTGCCCGATTTCGGACTAACAGCTTCCATCCCAAAAACTGCCAAGTCTATCACCCATGTTACATCCGGTGCCCGATTTCGGACTAACAGCTTCCATCCCAAAAACTGCCAAGTCTATCACCCATGTTACATCCGGTGCCCGATTTCGGACTAACAGCTTCCATCCCAAAAACTGCCAAGTCTATCACCCATGTTACATCCGGTGCCCGATTTCGGACTAACAGCTTCCATCCCAAAAACTGCCAAGTCTATCACCCATGTTACATCCGGTGCCCGATTTCGGACTAATAGCTTCCATCCCAAAAACTGCCAAGTCTATCACCCATGTTACATCCGGTGCCCGATTTCGGACTAACAGCTTCCATCCCAAAAACTGCCAAGTCTATCACCCATGTTACATCCGGTGCCCGATTTCGGACTAATAGCGTCCATCCCAAAAACTGCCAAGTCTATCACCCATGTTACATCCGGTGCCCGATTTCGGACTAACAGCTTCCATCCCAAAAACTGCCAAGTCTATCACCCATGTTACATCCGGTGCCCGATTTCGGACTAACAGCTTCCATCCCAAAAACTGCCAAGTCTATCACCCATGTTACATCCGGTGCCCGATTTCGGACTAACAGCTTCCATCCCAAAAACTGCCAAGTCTATCACCCATGTTACATCCGGTGCCCGATTTCGGACTAACAGCTTCCATCCCAAAAACTGCCAAGTCTATCACCCATGTTACATCCGGTGCCCGATTTCGGACTAACAGCTTCCATCCCAAAAACTGCCAAGTCTATCACCCATGTTACATCCGGTGCCCGATTTCGGACTAACAGCTTCCATCCCAAAAACTGCCAAGTCTATCACCCATGTTACATCCGGTGCCCGATTTCGGACTAACAGCTTCCATCCCAAAAACTGCCAAGTCTATCACCCATGTTACATCCGGTGCCCGATTTCGGACTAACAGCTTCCATCCCAAAAACTGCCAAGTCTATCACCCATGTTACATCCGGTGCCCGATTTCGGACTAACAGCTTCCATCCCAAAAACTTCCAAGTCTATCACCCATGTTACATTCGGTGCCCAATTTCGGACTAACAGCATCCATCCCAAAAACTGCCAAGTCTATCACCCATGTTACATCCGGTGCCCGATTTCGGCATAATAGCTTCCATCCCAAAAACTGCCAAGTCTATCACCCATGTTACATCCGGTGCCCGATTTCAGACTAACAACTTCCATCCCACAAACTGCCAAGTCTATCACCCATGTTACATCCGGTGCCCGATTTCGGACTAACAGCTTCCATCCCCAAAACTGCCAAGTCTATCACCCATGTTACATCCGATGCCTGATTTCAGACTAACAGCTTCCATCCCAAAAACTTTCCAAGTCTATCACCCATGTTACGTCCGGTGCCCGATTTCGAACTAACAGCTTCCATCCAAAAAACTGCCAAGTCTATCACCCATGTTACATCCGGTGCCCGATTTCGGACTAACAGCTTCCATCCCAAAAACTACCAAGTCTATCACCCATGTTACATTCGGTGCCCAATTTCGGACTAACAGCATCCATCCCAAAAACTGCCAAGTCTATCACCCATGTTACATCCGGTGCCCGATTTCGGCATAATAGCTTCCATCCCAAAAACTGCCAAGTCTATCACCCATGTTACATCCGGTGCCCGATTTCGGACTAACAGCTTCCATCCCAAAAACTGCCAAGTCTATCACCCATGTTACATCCGGTGCCCGATTTCGGACTAACAGCTTCCATCCCAAAAACTTCCAAGTCTATCACCCATGTTACATCCGGTGCCCGATTTCGGACTAACAGCTTCCATCCCAAAAACTGCCAAGTCTATCACCCATGTTACATCCGGTGCCCGATTTCGGACTAACAGCTTCCATCCCAAAAACTGCCAAGTCTATCACCCATGTTACATCCGGTGCCCGATTTCGGACTAACAGCTTCCATCCCAAAAACTGCCAAGTCTATCACCCATGTTACATCCGGTGCCCGATTTCGGACTAACAGCTTCCATCCCAAAAACTGCCAAGTCTATCACCCATGTTACATCCGGTGCCCGATTTCGGACTAACAGCTTCCATCCCAAAAACTGCCAAGTCTATCACCCATGTTACATCCGGTGCCCGATTTCGGACTAACAGCTTCCATCCCAAAAACTGCCAAGTCTATCACCCATGTTACATCCGGTGCCCGATTTCGGACTAACAGCTTCCATCCCAAAAACTGCCAAGTCTATCACCCATGTTACATTCGGTGCCCAATTTCGGACTAACAGCATCCATCCCAAAAACTGCCAAGTCTATCACCCATGTTACATCCGGTGCCCGATTTCGGCATAATAGCTTCCATCCCAAAAACTGCCAAGTCTATCACCCATGTTACATCCGGTGCCCGATTTCAGACTAACAACTTCCATCCCACAAACTGCCAAGTCTATCACCCATGTTACATCCGGTGCCCGATTTCGGACTAACAGCTTCCATCCCCAAAACTGCCAAGTCTATCACCCATGTTACATCCGATGCCTGATTTCAGACTAACAGCTTCCATCCCAAAAACTTTCCAAGTCTATCACCCATGTTACGTCCGGTGCCCGATTTCGAACTAACAGCTTCCATCCAAAAAACTGCCAAGTCTATCACCCATGTTACATCCGGTGCCCGATTTCGGACTAACAGCTTCCATCCCAAAAACTACCAAGTCTATCACCCATGTTACATTCGGTGCCCAATTTCGGACTAACAGCATCCATCCCAAAAACTGCCAAGTCTATCACCCATGTTACATCCGGTGCCCGATTTCGGCATAATAGCTTCCATCCCAAAAACTGCCAAGTCTATCACCCATGTTACATCCGGTGCCCGATTTCGGACTAACAGCTTCCATCCCAAAAACTGCCAAGTCTATCACCCATGGTACATCCGGTGCCCGATTTCGGACTAATAGCGTCCATCCCAAAAACTGCCAAGTCTATCACCCATGCTACATCCGGTGTCCGATTTCGGACTAACAACTTCCATCCCAAAAACTGCCAAGTCTGTCACCCATGTTACATCCGGTGTTCGATTTCGGCATAATAGCTTCCATCCCAAAAACTGCCAAGTCTATCAACCATGTTACATCCGGTGCCCGATTTCAGACTAACAATTTCCATCCCACAAACTGCCAAGTCTATCACCCATGTTACATCCGGTGCCTATAATACCCGGCTAGACTCCGGTATCGGAATTCCTACCGTCCGGTGGAATCTCGGATGTCGAAGATCTCTAGAAGGGTAGAATCATGTTTTACAAAAATGTTTTCATGAATTTTAATGGTCTTAAAGTATGAAACTAAATAAGTTTTTGCATGAAAATAGCATTGGAGGAAAACCCAGGTTCGGCCGCCGAAAGTCAAGTTCGGTCGCCGAACATGCATGCGTTTTGGAGGCATATTAGGCCCCCGAAAACATGAGTGAGGGCAGTCCAGGTTCGGCCGCCGAAAGTCAAGTTCGGCCGCCGAACATTGCATGGATGCGGAGGCACATTCGGCCCCCGAACGTGGCCTGGCCAGCCACCTATAAAAAGGGGCACTTGGCCGAAATGGGCGAGCTTTCTCCCATTTCCGGCCACAGCAAGCTTCCAACCTTCTCTTTTGCAACTCTTGTGTTCTTCCTCCAAATCTCTACCATTTTTCTTGAGTTTTAAACTCACATTGCAAGTTTTGAACATTTAAACAAAGTTTTGGAGCTTTGGGAACTCAGGAGCTCATTTTCGTGAATCTCCAAGTTTAGGTCGTCTCCCTCTCGATCTTCAAGAGGTAAGAGCCGATCTTAAGCTCAATGCATGTTTTAAGTAAGTTTTAAGTGATTTTATGGGGTATAATGGCATGTATGGGGTTGTATGAGTTTTTAAGTAAATGTTAGGTTTTATGTGATTTTTGAGCAATGTGGCATGTTTGAGTATGTTTGAAGTGTTGTAGTTGGGGTATATGCTTGTTTGAGGCCCCTAGGAACTTGTATGCATGATTTGGTTGAGATATATGCATGATTGGTGAGTTTGGAGGCGAAAATGCACAAAGGAGCCAAGTTTCTGCTCTTTGGCAGAAACCAGGTTCGGCAGCCGAAGGCACTTTCGGCCGCCGAACATGGCTGGGGAGGCAGGCCTTTCGGCTGCCGAAGTTGCCCCCGAAAGGAGACTTTCGTCTCTGTCTGGCACTTTCGGCCGCCGAAGGTGCCGCCGAACCTACTTGAGTTTCGTCTCTGTCCAGGACTTTCGGCCGCCGCAGGTGCCGCCAAAAGTGCCCTGTTCAGCCACTTCATGCATATCTCTATGTGATATTTTCAGGATATTTTAGGGGGTTTTTGGGGGATATATTAGAGTTATGTTTGTGTATGTTTGGTCCCTCATTGGAGTCCACCTGTGTAGGTTCGGATCCTAGGAACCAAGGACCCCAGCAGTGAGCCAGCTGCTACAGAGTTTGTCAGAGTCAGCCAGAGGTGAGTGGAACTAAACTTAACCTTTTAAATTAAGAAATGAAATGCTTTTATCATGCTTCATGCATCATGATCATATTATAGGTTGTTTGCATTAGAATTCACGACTATGCCGCATTGTATTGTTGTGATAGATGGTAGTGGATGGACATTAGGATGATTCATTAGCCTTCTGAATACGAAGTCCTGTGGTGCCCATAATAGGGCCGGGCAATACGAAGTCCTGTGGTGCCCATAATAGGGCAGGGCAATAACTCTGAGTACGAAGTCCTGTGGTGCCCATAATAGGGCCGGGCAATACGAAGTCCTGTGGTGCCCATAATAGGGTCGGGCATGGAGTTGAGGGATTTTTGAATCAGTCCATCCGTGGTGTGATTTGTTGTGCAGTGACGCATTTCATGATAGCATGTTTTAAATATTCTTTTTATAGTTCTACTCACTGGGCATCTAGCTCACCCCTCTCCCCTAACCCCCAGGTTTGCAGGTACGGGATAGAGAGAGAAGGCAAGAGGAGAAAGAGTCATATGTATGTAATAGTTAGTTGTGGACATGACAATTGTATTATGATGAAATGTAAAAGTATTCAGGATGTTATGTAATGAGGTTATTGAGGATAGAGTTGTGCTTGACCATAATATATTGTTAATCCCTTTTGTATATACATGATCTTATGTTATGATGTTTATGTAAACTAACTCAACACAGGTTATTTTGCCTTTAAGGCTTGATGAGATCCCACAGAGGGACTATGTTATGTATATGTTCAGAGTATGCACAGGTTGAGTTAGTTGATGACAGTATGTATGAAGAAAAGTTTTAATTTTTATGCATGTTGTTGATCATGTATGGGATTATACAGGTTTACAGGTTTTATGTCAGGCTTGCTACGGGTCCCGGCGGCCTTAAGTCGACCCGGATCCTAGCGCCGGTAGCGGTCCGGATTTCCGGGGCGTTACAGAATGGTATCAGAGCCCTAGGTTCATAGGATCGGACCTAGAGTGTCGGGCTCATAGATGTTATAGAAGGTTAAGCACAATAGGAAGGTCATGTCCACTAGGATAGGATGTTGAGTCCTGTCTTGCATGATGATGTGAAATGCCATGACTTTATGCATGTGCATTAATGATATGCTATGATATGTGATGTATGTGATGAGGGTTCATGTGTGCCCACATGAACCATATGATGCTAATGTTTGCTTGTTATGAGCTGTTTTTCAGAGAATAGGATGAGAGGAACTCGTCGATCTGCACGATTGACTGGAGTGCCACCTGAGGATGAGGGCACGAGCGCCCGTCCTCCTACATTGCCTAGGGCAATGTCTTGTAGAGCCAACAGAGAAAGAGTGTCAAGGGACCCTAGAAGGTCTTTTGATGCTAGCAGAAGGGGGACTGATAGAGGAGGAAGTTCTTCAGATGTGAGGGAGGTTATGGAAGAGGATCAGAGGAGGGATGGGAACCTGGATGTGAGCATGCAGGAAGAAGGGACAGGGGAATCTCAGGGAGGCATTCAGGCCTCGGGGTATGGTTTTCCACCCCATTATCCACCCTTCCCACAGGGTTCAGGGTATCCGATGGGAGGTACATCGGATTACTCCAGCTTTAACCCCTACCCTACCTACATGCCTTATCCACCTTTCTACCCACCCTACACACAGTACCCAGCTTATCCACCCTCACCTTTCTATCCAAACTCGGCAAACCCCACCTCGGGGAATGCTGCACCTCCACCTCCACCACCTACAGAACCAGCAGCCCCAGTTACTCAACCTCCTAGACCTAGCTCAGTCGATGGAAGCAAGGTAAAGATGACAGACTACCTCAAGTTAGATGCTCCCAAATACAAGTCAGGGGATGACCCCTTTGAATATCTGAGAGTGGTGAAAACAATAACTGATGAGCTAGGGGCAAGTGACAGCAGAGCCATTCAGATGGCAGGGTTCACTTTAAAGTGCAAGAAGGCACGGGAATGGTTCAAGTGTTATGTGGACCCGAGAATAGACGGTATGACATGGGAAGAATTTGCGAATGAGTTCGCTGGATGGGCTTTTCCAGACAGTTCTAGAGAACTGAAAATGATTGAGTTTGAGCAACTGAGACAGTCAGAGCACATGAGTGTAGAGGAGTTCACAGATAAATTCTTGGAGCTATTGCCTTTTTCAGGGCAAGCTCTAGATTCAGATACGAAGAAAGCCAAGAAATATGTTATGAAGCTGCATTCCAGGTACTCCTCGTTGGTTCAGTCAGCTGAGAGAGAAAGTTTCCACACTGTGGTGGATATGGCTCGAAGAATGGAGGCAAGTGCTATAGTTGAGGGGTCAGTGAAACAGTCAGTGACCCAGTCTTCAGGGGTTAAGACCCCAAGCAGAGGAGGACCAGGTTTCTCTTCTCAGAGCTCAGGTAAGAAGAGGTGGGATAGCACCACCAAGAAGCGGAAGAAGAATAAGTTTTGGAACAAGTTGAAATCCAGTCTGGGATTTGGCGGTGGCTCGAGCTCAGGCTCAGATGGTACAGAATGCCAGAGATGTGGAAGACCGCACAGGGGAGTGTGTCGAGCTGGGACTAATGCATGTTTCAGATGTGGACAGGAGGGACACATAGCTCGGGATTGTCCTAGAGCGCCTTTTATGGGCCAGCCCCAGCAGACAGCTTCTGGTAGTGTGGCACAGCCAGCAGTTCCAGCCACAACTCAGGGCAGTGGCAGAGGTAGAGGGAGAGGGGCAGCCTCTTCTTCTGGTTCCCGAGGTGAAGGTCCATCAGCTCCAGCCAGGATTTTCACCATGACACAGCAGGAGGCTAACACATCCAACACCGTGGTGTCAGGTAATCTCGTCATTGGGTGTTCTGATGTGTATGCATTAATGGACCCGGGTGCATCTCATTCATTTATTGCTCCGAGAGCCGTTGAGAGGTTAGGTCTGATAGTCTCTGGGTTAGAGTGTCCCCTATGGGTCAGTGGACCCAAGTGTGACCCGTCAGTGGCAGTGTCAGTCTGCCAGTACAGTCCAGTTTTTATTGAGGGAAGATGCCTCTCCGCCGACCTTGTGGTTCTAGATTTGACTGACTTTGACGTCATTCTAGGGATGGATTGGCTATCTACCCATGGTACTACCTTGGACTGCAGGGACAAGGTAGTCAGGTTCAGAGATCAGAACGGGTCAGAGGTCGTCTTCAGAGGAGACAAGAGGGGCACACCTAGAGGTCTGATATCAGCTCTTCAGGCTCGTAGGTTGCTTAGGAAGGGATGTCAGGGGTACTTAGCTCATGTGAGAGAGCTAGACAGCCAGGTCAGGGAGCCGGCCTCGGTGCCAGTTGTCAGAGAGTTTCAGGATGTCTTTCCTGATGAGCTTCCAGGTTTACCACCTGCTAGGGAGATAAAGTTCGAGATAGAGTTGATGCCTGGAACTAGACCGATCTCTATCCCTCCCTACAGGATGGCTCCAGCCGAGTTAAAGGAGTTGAAAGAGCAATTGCAAGAGCTGGTAGAAAAGGGTTTCATCCGACAGAGTACCTCACCTTGAGGTGCTCCGGTCTTGTTTGTGAGGAAGAAGGATGGATCCCTTAGACTTTGTATCGACTACAGGCAGTTGAACAAAGTCACTACCAAGAATAGGTACCCTTTGCCAAGGATCGATGATCTATTCGACCAGTTAGCAGGAGCAGGTTGTTTCTCCAAAATAGATCTGAGATCGGGGTACCATCAGCTAAGGATAAGGGAAGAGGATGTGCCAAAGACGGCTTTCAGGACCAGTTATGGGCATTTTGAGTTCCTTGTGATGCCGTTCGGGTTAACTAACGCCCCTGCAGCATTCATGGATCTCATGAACAGAGTGTTTAGCCAGTACCTAGATCACTTTGTTATTGTCTTCATAGATGATATCTTAGTGTATTCCAGGAATGCAGAGGAGCATGCCCATCATCTGCGGTTGGTCTTGCAGACTTTGAGGGAACATGGCTTGTATGCCAAGTTCTCTAAATGTGAGTTCTGGCTGAGGAGCATTTCGTTCTTGGGGCATGTAGTGTCAGAGAATGGGATAGAGGTAGACCCCAAGAAGACAGAAACTGTGGCTAACTGGCCAAGACCCACTTCAGTGACGGAGATTAGAAGTTTCTTGGGTTTGGCAGGTTACTACAGGAGGTTCGTTCAGGACTTCTCGAAAATAGCAGCTCCTCTGACCAGATTGACCAGGAAGAATCAGAAGTTTCTGTGGACCGACCAGTGCGAAGAGAGTTTTGAAGAGCTTAAGAAGAGGTTGACTTCAGCACCAGTGTTAGCTCTGCCATCTAGTGGAGAGGACTTTACAGTCTTTTGTGATGCGTCCCGTGTGGGACTGGGTTGTGTGCTTATGCAGAATGAGAGGGTGATTGCTTATGCTTCTAGGCAGCTAAAGAAGCATGAGTTGAATTACCCCACACATGACCTTGAGATGGCAGCAGTAATCTTTGCACTCAAGATGTGGAGGCACTACCTCTATGGGGTTAAATGTGAGATCTTTACAGATCATAAAAGCCTGCAGTACATCTTGAGTCAGAGGGATTTGAACCTGAGACAGAGGAGATGGGTAGAGTTGCTGAGTGACTATGATTGCAAGATTCAGTATCATCCGGGTAAGGCGAATGTCGTGGCAGACGCCCTAAGCCGGAAGTCACTAGGCAGTCTATCCCACATCACGGCAGAAAGGAGACAGGTGGTGAAGGAGTTTTACAAGCTCATTGAGGAAGGTCTACAGATGGAGTTGTCTGGTACAGGTGCTATGGTTGCTCAGATGAAAGTGACGCCCGTGTTTTTGGAGCAGGTGGCTCAGAAACAGCATGAGGACCCAGAGTTAGTGAAGATTGCCAGGACTGTTCAGTCAGGCAAAGACAGCGAGTTCATATTCGACAACAAGGGGATCCTCCGCTATGGGAGTCGTTTATGTGTACCAGATGACATTAGGCTAAAAGGAGACATTATGAGAGAGGCTCATAATGCAAGATACAGCGTTCACCCCGGAGCCACCAAGATGTATCAAGATTTGAAGAAGGTTTATTGGTGGCCAGCTATGAAGAAAGAAGTGGCACAGTTTGTGTCCGCCTGCGAAGTATGTCAGAGGGTGAAGCTGGAACATCAGAAGCCGGCTGGAATGCTTAACCCGCTACCTATTCCAGAATGGAAATGGGAAAATATAGCTATGGATTTCGTAGTGGGATTACCGGCGGCGTCCAACAGAGTGGACTCCATATGGGTGATTGTGGACAGACTCACCAAATCTGCTCACTTCATTCCTGTCAGGAGTGGCTACTCTGTGGACAAGTTGGCGCAGGTATATGTGAATGAGATCGTCAGGCTGCATGGGGTTCCTGTTTCGATAGTGTCAGATAGAGGGCCCCAGTTCACCTCCAGATTTTGGCGGAGTCTGCAGAACGCCATGGGTACTAGGTTGGATTTCAGTACTGCCTTCCACCCCCAGACTGATGGACAGTCAGAAAGGACCATCCAGACTATCGAGGATATGCTCAGAATGTGTGTGCTAGACTTTGGCGGTTCTTGGAGGCAACATCTACCTTTGGTGGAGTTTGCCTACAACAACAGCCATCATGCTAGCATCGGGATGGCTCCGTATGAAGCTTTGTATGGAAGGAAGTGCAGATCACCTGTTTGCTGGGAGGAAGTTGGAGAAAAGGCCTTGGCAGGGCCTGAGTTAGTAGAGATCACCAGCAGGGTGGTACCCATAATCAGAGAAAGAATCAAGATTGCTGCAAGCAGACAGAAGAGCTATGCAGACGTCCGCAGAAGACAGTTAGAGTTTCAGGAGGGGGATCTGGTATTGCTCAAGGTGTCTCCAATGAAGGGAGTGGTTCGCTTTGGGAAGAAAGGTAAACTAGCCCCACGATACATCGGACCCTTTGAAATCTTGCAAAAGATTGGGAATGTGTCGTACAAGCTGGATTTACCTGCTTCAATGGAAAGAATCCATCTGGTTTTGCATGTTTCAATGTTGAGGAAGTTCGTGTCAGATCCGGGCAAGGTTCTTAGTGAGCCTGATGTGGAGATCCAAGAGGATCTCACCTATGTTGAGCAGCCAGTACGGATCCTAGACACCCAGATCAGGAAGCTGAGGAACAAGGAAATCCCGATGGTGAAAGTCCTGTGGAACCACCACAATATAGAAGAATGCACTTGGGAGACACGGGAGTCTATGCTCCGGCAATATCCTCATCTCTTTTAAGGTTAGTCTCTATGTGTTTTATGTGTACGAGATGTTGTATGCTATGCATGTACTAGTTGAGGAACATTCGGGGATGAATGTTCTTAAGGGGGGGAGAATGTAATACCCGGCTAGACTCCGGTATCGGAATTCCTACCGTCCGGTGGAATCTCGGATGTCGGAGATCTCTAGAAGGGTAGAATCATGTTTTACAAAAATGTTTTCATGAATTTTAATGGTCTTAAAGTATGAAACTAAATAAGTTTTTGCATGAAAATAGCATTGGAGGAAAACCCAGGTTCGGCCGCCGAAAGTCAAGTTCGGCCGCCGAACATGCATGCGTTTTGGAGGCACGTTAGGCCCCCGAAAACATGAGTGAGGGCAGTCCAGGTTCGGCCGCCGAAAGTCAAGTTCGGCCGCCAAACATTGCATGGATGCGGAGGCACATTCGGCCCCCGAACGTGGCCTGGCCAGCCACCTATAAAAAGGGGCACTTGGCCGAAATGGGCGAGCTTTCTCCCATTTCCGGCCACAGCAAGCTTCCAACCTTCTCTTTTGCAACTCTTGTGTTCTTCCTCCAAATCTCTACCATTTTTCTTGAGTTTTAAACTCACATTGCAAGTTTTGAACATTTAAACAAAGTTTTGGAGCTTTGGGAACTCAGGAGCTCATTTTCGTGAATCTCCAAGTTTAGGTCGTCTCCCTCTCGATCTTCAAGAGGTAAGAGCCGATCTTAAGCTCAATGCATGTTTTAAGTAAGTTTTAAGTGATTTTATGGGGTATAATGGCATGTATGGGGTTGTATGAGTTTTTAAGTAAATGTTAGGTTTTATGTGATTTTTGAGCAATGTGGCATGTTTGAGTATGTTTGAAGTGTTGTAGTTGGGGTATATGCTTGTTTGAGGCCCCTAGGAACTTGTATGCATGATTTGGTTGAGATATATGCATGATTGGTGAGTTTGGAGGCGAAAATGCACAAAGGAGCCAAGTTTCTGCTCTTTGGCAGAAACCAGGTTCGGCAGCCGAAGGCACTTTCGGCCGCCGAACATGGCTGGGGAGGCAGGCCTTTCGGCTGCCGAAGTTGCCCCCGAAAGGAGACTTTCGTCTCTGTCTGGCACTTTCGGCCGCCGAAGGTGCCGCCGAACCTACCTGAGTTTCGTCTCTGTCCAGGACTTTCGGCCGCCGAAGGTGCCGCCGAAAGTGCCCTGTTCAGCCACTTCATGCATATCTCTATGTGATATTTTCAGGATATTTTAGGGGGTTTTTGGGGGATATATTAGAGTTATGTTTGTGTATGTTTGGTCCCTCATTGGAGTCCACCTGTGTAGGTTCGGACCCGAGGAACCAAGGACCCCAGCAGTGAGCCAGCTGCTACAGAGTTTGTCAGAGTCAGCCAGAGGTGAGTGGAACTAAACTTAACCTTTTAAATTAAGAAATGAAATGCTTTTATCATGCTTCATGCATCATGATCATATTATAGGTTGTTTGCATTAGAATTCACGACTATGCCGCATTGTATTGTTGTGATAGATGATAGTGGATGGACATTAGGATGATTCATTAGCCTTCTGAATACGAAGTCCTGTGGTGCCCATAATAGGGCCGGGCAATACGAAGTCCTGTGGTGCCCATAATAGGGCCGGGCAATAACTCCGAGTACGAAGTCCTGTGGTGCCCATAATAGGGCCGGGCAATACGAAGTCCTGTGGTGCCCGTAATAGGGCCGGGCATGGAGTTGAGGGATTTTTGAATCAGTCCATCCGTGGTGTGATTTGTTGTGCAGTGACGCATTTCATGATAGCATGTTTTAAATATTCTTTTTATAGCTCTACTCACTGGGCATCTAGCTCACCCCTCTCCCCTAACCCCCAGGTTTGCAGGTACGGGATAGATAGAGAAGGCAAGAGGAGAAAGAGTCATATGTATGTAATAGTTAGTTGTGGACATGACAATTGTATTATGATGAAATGTAAAAGTATTCAGGATGTTATGTAATGAGGTTATTGAGGATAGAGTTGTGCTTGATCATAATATATTGTTAATCCCTTTTGTATATACATGATCTTATGTTATGATGTTTATGTAAACTAACTCAACACAGGTTATTTTGCCTTTAAGGCTTGATGAGATCCCACAGAGGGACTATGTTATGTATATGTTCAGAGTATGCACAGGTTGAGTTAGTTGATGACAGTATGTATGAAGAAAAGTTTTAATTTTTATGCATGTTGTTGATCATGTATGGGATTATACAGGTTTACAGGTTTTATGTCAGGCTTGCTACGGGTCCCGGCGGCCTTAAGTCGACCCGGATCCTAGCGCCGGTAGCGGTCCGGATTTCTGGGGTGTTACAGTGCCAGTTTTTTTCGGACTAACAGTTTCAATCCCCAAAACTGCCAGGTCTATCACCCATGTTACATTCGGTGCCTGAATTCGAACTAACAGCTTCAATCCCAAAAGCTTCCAAGTCTATCACCCATGTTACATTCGGTGCCCGATTTGGGACTAACAACTTTCATCCCAAAAACTGCCAAGTCTATCACCCATGTTACATCCGGTGCCCGATTCCGGCATAATAGCTTCCATCCCAAAAACTTCCAAGTCTATTACCCATGTTACATCCGGTGCCCGATTTCAGACTAACAACTTCCATCCCACAAACTGCCAAGTCTATCACCCATGTTACATCCGGTGCCCGATTACGGACTAACAGCTTCCATCCCCAAAACTGCCAAGTCTATCACCAATGTTACATCCGATGCCTGATTTCATACTAA
>NW_025215483.1:218211-242215 GCF_001659605.2 Manihot esculenta | reverse complement strand
TGCACACAGGTTAAGCCTTGGTTCAGAAAAGAGGTTTATTGTTTTACAGAAAATGTATGATCATGTATGAGTGTTACAGGTACACAGAGTGTATAGCAGGCTTGCTACGGGTTCTGGCGGCCTTAAGCCGACCTGAATCCTAGCGCCGGTGACGGTCCTATTTGGGGTCGTTACAGATTGGTATCAGAGCCCTAGGTTCACATGATCGGACCTATAGAGATAGTGTTGGGCTCAGACAGGGTAGAAGTGGTCAAGCACAATAGGAAATCATGTCCACTAGGATAGGGTCTTGAGTCCTATCTGCTATGATATGCCATGAGTTATGCATGTGCCTTATTGCTATGTGCTGTTTATGTGCTAAAGTGCTCTGTTATATGTTGTGTTTCCAGAGAAAAGATGCGAGGAACTCGTCGATCAGCTCGATTGACTGGAGTCCCACCAGAGAATGAGAGACCAGCTGCTCGTCCTCCTGCATTGCCAAGGGCAAGGTCTCAGAGATCTAGCAGGGAAGGTACGTCAATAGACCCTAGAAGGTCTGTCGACGAGAGCAGAAGAGGAACAGTTAGGGGAGGAAGATCAGAGGAAAGGAGGGAAGCTATGGAGATTGATCAGTCTAGAGATGACAGCATGGGTATAGGCAGTTTTGAGGAAGGTATGGGAGAGTCACAGGGAGGTGCTCAGACCTCAGGTTTTGGCTATCCAGAGTATCCGATGGGAGGTATGTCGGAGTACTCGAGTTTTGTACCATATCCTCCTTATATGCCTTATATGCCTTATCCTTACTATCCACCATATCCGATGTATCCATCTTCCCCTATCCATCCAAGTGCAGCACACCTAGAGCCAAATGAACCAGTACTACCACCAGAACCAGTAATCCCTGTTGTTGACAGACATGAACCTAGCTCATCTGGAGGTAAAGTCTAAATGACGGAATATTTGAAATTGGATGCTCCTAAATACAACACGGGAGATGATCCATTCGATTACCTCAGAGCAATTGGGAGCAGATGATAGGAGAGCCATTGAGATGGCAGGTTTCACAATAAAATGCAAGAAAGCCAGAGAATGGTTTAAGAATTATGTGGAGCCTAGAATGGACAGCATGTCATGGGGAGAGTTCGCCAATGAGTTTGCAGGGTGGGCTTTTCCTGACAGTTCGAGGGAGATGAAAGTAATTGAATTTGAACAATTGAGACAGACAGATGAGATGAGTGTTGATGAATTCACAGATAAGTTCCTGGATCTGCTTCAGTACGTGGGTCAAGCCTATGATACTGATCAGAAGAAAGCAAGGAGATATACTATGAGATTGCATCCCAGGTATGCTTCCTTGATTCTTCCAGCAGAAAAGGAGAGTTTCCATACCATCGTAGATGCAGCCAGGAAAATGGAAGCTAGTGCCAATATTCAGAAACAGTCAAAGGCACAGGCTTCGGGTTCTAAGGCCCCCAGTTCAGGTTCTACAGGCAGTAAGAGATGGGACAGAGCGAGAGGAACAAGGAAAGGGTTCTGGAGTAAAGTCAAGTCAGGTCTGGGAATAGGTAGTGGCTCAAGCTCTGGCACAGCTCCAGTCTGCAGACGATGCGGAAAACCACATGGAGGAGTTTGTCGGTTGGGATCTACAGCTTGTTTTCGATGTGGACAGGAAGGGCATATTGCTCGAGATTGTCCGCAGATGACTTTTGTACCATCCCAGCAGATGAGTTCAGGCAGTGTGGTACAGCCAGTTGTACGGCCAGCAGCTCCAGTCATGCCTCAGGCTAGTGGCAGAGGTAGAGGGAGAGGGGTAGCCTCTACTTCAGCAGCAGGTTCCCGAGGTGGAAATCCGGTAGCCCCAGCACGGATTTTCACAGTGACACAGGAGGAGGCTAACACGTCGAACACAGTGGTGTCAGGTAATCTCATCATTGGGTGTTCAGATGTGTATGCTTTGATGGACCCCGGTGCTTCTCATTCCTTTATTGCTTCGAGAGCCATAGAGCGATTGGGTTTGATCAGCTCTGAGTTAGAGTATCCTCTCTGGGTCAGTGGACCTAGATGTGACCCATCAGTGGCAGTGTCAGTCTGTCGTTTCAGTCCAGTATTCATAGAGGGTAGATGCCTTCCAGCTGACCTTGTGGTTCTAGACTTGACAGATTTTGATGTCATTCTAGGGATGGATTGGCTATCTGCATATAGTGCTACGTTGGACTGTCGAGAAAAGTTAGTGAGTCTCAGAGACCAGGATGGGTCAGAGTGTGTCTTCAGAGGAGACAGGAGAGGTACACCCAGAGGTATGATTTCAGCCTTTCAGGCTCGTCGTTTGCTTAGGAGGGGTTGTCAGGGGTTTCTAGCTCATGTGAGAGAGCTAGACAGTCAGGTGAGGGAACCAGCAACAGTATCAGTAGTTCGAGAGTTTCTCGATGTGTTCCCAGACGATTTACCAGGACTACCACCTGATAGGGAGATAGGATTTGAAATTGAATTACTGCCAGGTACTAGACCTATCTCTATTCCTCCCTACAGGATGGCGCCAGCTGAGTTAACAGAGTTGAAAGAACAGTTGCAGGACTTGGTAGATAAGGGTTTCATCCGCCCTAGTACCTCACCTTGGGGTGCTCCAGTGCTCTTTGTTAGAAAGAAGGATGGATCCCTCAGACTTTATATCGACTACAGACAGTTGAACAAGGTCACTATCAAGAATAGGTATCCCTTACCTCGGATTGATGATCTATTTGACCAGCTAGCTGGAGCAGGTTGTTTCTCGAAAATAGATCTGAGATCTGGGTATCATCAGTTGAGAGTCAGAGAGGCAGATGTGCCTAAGACAGCTTTTCGGACCAGATATGGGCATTATGAATTCTTAGTGATGCCGTTCGGGTTGACTAACGCCCCTGCAGCATTTATGGATCTCATGAACAGGGTATTCAGTGAGTTTCTGGATCACTTTGTCATTGTGTTTATCGATGATATCTTAGTGTATTCCAGAGATGCAGAGGAGCATGCCCAGCATCTGAGGACAGTTTTGCAGACACTAAGAGAGCATGGTTTATATGCCAAGTTCTCGAAGTGTGAGTTTTGGTTACGGAGCATTGCCTTCTTGGGACATGTGGTATCAGCAGAGGGTATTGAGGTAGACCCCAAGAAGATAGAAGCTGTAGCTAACTGGCCCAGACCCATGACAGTGACTGAGATTAAAAGCTTTCTGGGACTGGCAGGTTACTACAGGAGGTTCGTTCAGAACTTCTCAAAGATAGCAGCTCCTATGACCAAATTGACTCAGAAGAACCAGAAGTTTATCTGGTTAGACCAGTGTGAAGAGAGCTTTGAGGAGCTCAAGAGGAGATTGACAACAACACCAGTGTTAGCTCTGCCTGTCAGTAATGAGGATTTCACAGTGTTCTGTGATGCATCTCGAGTGGGATTGGGTTGTGTATTGATGCAGAGTGATAGAGTAATAGCTTATGCTTCTAGACAGTTGAAGAAGCACGAGTTGAATTACCCTACCCATGACCTCGAGATGGCAGCAGTTATCTTTGCACTTAAGATGTGGCGGCATTACCTCTACGGGGTTAAATGCGAGATCTTCACTGATCACAAGAGTTTACAGTACATCTTAAGTCAGAGAGAGCTGAATTTGCGGCAGAGAAGGTGGGTAGAATTGCTCAGTGATTATGATTGTAAGATCCAGTATCATCCGGGTAAGGCGAATGTTGTCACAGACGCCCTAAGCCGGAAGTCACTAGGCAGTTTATCCCATATAGCAACAGAGCGGAGACCAGTTGTGAGGGAGCTTTATAAGCTCTTTGACGAGGGATTACAGCTAGAGTTGTCTGGTACAGGTGCGTTGATAGCACAGATGCGAGTGACACCTGTGTTTCTGGAGCAGATAGCTCAGAGACAGCATGAGGACCCTGAGTTGATGAAAATTGCCAGGACTGTTCAGTCAGGCAATAATGCAGAGTTCAGATTTGACAGCAAAGGGATCCTTCGCTATGGGAGTCGACTTTGTGTACCAGATAGGGGCAGTGTGAAGGAAGACATTATGAGGGAAGCTCATAATGCGAGGTATAGTGTTCACCCAGGAGCTACCAAGATGTATCAGGATCTGAAAAGGGTCTATTGGTGGCCAGCCATGAAGAAAGAAGTGGCGCAGTTTGTAACAGCCTGTGAGGTTTGTCAGAGGGTGAAATTAGAGCATCAGAAACCAGCAGGAATGCTTAACCCATTACCGATTCCAGAGTGGAAATGGGAGAACATAGCCATGGATTTTATAGTGGGTTTACCAGTAGCGTCCAACAGGATAGACTCGATATGGGTGATTGTGGACAGACTCACGAAATCTGCTCATTTTCTTCCAGTACGGAGTAACTATTCTGTGGATAAGTTGGCACAGGTCTATCTGGATGAGATAGTGAGATTACATGGAGTGCCAGTGTCTATAGTTTCAGACAGAGGACCTCAGTTTACCTCCCGCTTTTGGCGGAGTCTGCAAGGTGCAATGGGCACAAGGTTAGATTTTAGTACTGCTTTCCACCCACAGACTGATGGACAGTCAGAAAGGACCATCCAGACCATAGAGGATATGCTTCGCCTATGTGTGTTAGACTTTGGCAGTTCTTGGAGGCAGCATCTACCTTTGGTGGAGTTTGCCTACAATAACAGCTATCATGCGAGCATCGGGATGGCTCCTTATGAAGCTTTATATGGGAGGAAGTGCAGATCACCTGTTTGCTGGGAAGAGGTAGGAGAGAAGGCTCTTGCAGGGCCAGAGTTAGTAGACATTACCAGTAGAATGGTGCCCATGATCAGAGAGAGAATCAAAACAGCTCAGAGTAGACAGAAAAGTTATGCAGACGTTCGTAGGAAGCAGTTAGAGTTTCAAGAAGATAATTGGGTATTGCTAAAAGTGTCTCCAATGAAAGGAGTGGTTCGTTTTGGAAAGAAAGGTAAATTAGCTCCACGGTACATTGGACCCTTTGAGGTGTTGCAGAGGATCGGAAATGTGTCGTATAAGCTGGATTTACCTGCTTCTATGGAGAGAATTCACCCGGTATTTCATGTTTCTATGCTACGACAGTTTGTGTCAGATCCGAATCAGGTTCTGAGTGAGCCTGAGGTGGAGATTCATACAGATCTCACCTATATAGAGCAGCCAGTGCGGATTCTGGACACGCAGATCAGACAGCTAAGGAACAAGGAGATTCCGATGGTGAAAGTGTTGTGGAACCACCATAACCTAGAAGAGTGCACGTGGGAGACGCGGGAGTCTATGCTCCAGCAGTATCCATATTTGTTTTGAGGTTAGTTTCCTCCTTGTGTTTTGTTTTTGTTTGTTTTAGGACCATCCGAGGACGAATGTTCTTAAGGAGGGGAGAATGTAATACCCGGTTCGAATCCGGCACCGGAATTCCTATTGTCTGGTGGAATTCGGGGTGTTGGGACTCTATCTAAGGGTAGGAGTTATGTTTTCTAAGTGTTATGAGGTGTTTTATGGTTTACAGTTTATCGTTTTGAGTTGAAATTGACCTAAGGCAGTTGAGCCAAGTTCGGCCGCCGAAGGTAAGTTCGGCCGCTGAAAGTGCCCAATGTTCGGCTTCTGAAGGTTAAGTTCGGCCCCCGAATGTTGCATGGTTTTGCATGCGATTCGGCAGCCGAAGCTGAGTTGCTTAGCCAGCAGGTCTGTATCCCTGAGTCAGCCTTTTGGACAGGTGTGATCATCAGATCATGTCCAGAAGTTTGCCACGTCTCCTATGCTGTATTTGCTGAGTTTAAGCAGCTCATGCAGAGTGTTTTGAGCATTCACAAGGGGTTTGACTGTTTTGAAGCAAAAAGTGAGTTTGAGAGAGTTTGAGAGTTTGAGAAGAGTTGGTTTGTTTTCCTTAGTTCAGAGTGTTCAACTTCTTGTTACAGGAGGTAAGTAATGCTCTTGAACCTGTTTATATGTTTTCTGAAGGTTTTATGGGAGTTATGGAAGGAGATGCATGTTTAGGTTATAAATGATAGTTTTGATGATTTATGCATGTATACATGGTTATGTGTTATGTTTGATTTGTTGTTTGGGGTTATTAGATAGTTTTGGACCCCTGTGATCATATACTTATGTATATGTGTGTTGAGGAATTGGTATCTGCATGTTTGGAGTTATTGAAGGGAAAGAGGAGATGGTTTGCCGTTGAAGCTGAGTTCTGGATGAACTCAGGTTCGGCAGCCGAAGGTTCATTCGGCCGCCGAACCTCCTGCATGGTGGCTTAGGCTACCACAGCTTGCCCCCGAGTGTTTTTGCATGTTCGGCTCTATTTGGGGGATTCGGCCGCCGAAGGTGCCTCCGAAGGTGCTTGAGTTTCGTCTCTTGAGAGGACATTCGGCCGCCGAACCTGCCGCCGAAAGTGTCCTGTCCAGCTTTCTTTTGCATGCTTTGCAGGGATAGTTGAGTGAGTTTCAGGGGATTCTTGGGGAGTTTAATAGAGGTATTGATAAGTTAGTTTGGTCCCTCATATGAGTCCATCTGTATAGGTACAGACCAGAGGAACCAGAGAGAGCAGCAGTGAGTACTGCTCCAGAGGTTCAGAGCCTGCAGAGTCAGTCAGTCCAGATAGCCAGAGGTGAGTGGAACTAAACTTATGACTTTTAATTGATCCACAATTGTTTTTAGCATATTTCATGCATCATGTTTATGCCATAGGTTGATTGCATTAGTATCCACGAATATGTTGCATTGCATTGCATAGTTATTTGTTGATGTGGGTAAATGCTGAATGATCCCATAGTCACAGACAGGAAGTCTAGGAGCCTTTGACTACGCCCTGGCACGTATAGCAAAGTCCAGGAGCCTTTGACTACGCCCTGGCAGGTATAGTAAAGACCAGGAGCCTTTGACTACGCCCTGGCAATGGTAAGTTCACAGGTGTTATATACACATATACATATATGACAGGAAGACCAGGTGCTCGATTCTACGCCCTGGCACAGAGTTACTGGGACTATGTAGTGACAGGTTTACTCTTGATGTGGATTGTCTGTGATATGGTGCATTCCATGAGATCATATTTTACTGAGATGTTTTACTGTTCTACTCACTGGGCTATAGAGCTCATCCCACTCCCTTAACCCCAGTTTTGCAGGTTCAGTGTACAGTGTACAGGGACAGTCCAGCAGAGTACAGGAAAAGTAAAGAGATCTGTAATAGCTTAGAGTGGACATGTAATATTAAAGAGATGTAATAGTTGTTGCTTGACCTAGTGATGTATGTTTTATACATGATCTGTATATGTACATATGTTTTCCTGTATATGAAAACCAGGCTTAACAGGTATGAGTTACCCATCTAGAGCAAGCTCTAGTCAGGGATACAGAGTACAGAGTACATGAGTACAGTGCATGCACAGGTTAAGCCTTGGTTCAGAAAAGAGGTTTATTGTTTTCCAGAAAATGTATGATCATGTATGAGTGTTACAGGTACACAGAGAGTATAGCAGGCTTGCTACGGGTTCTGGCGGCCTTAAGCCGACCTGAATCCTAGCGCCGGTGACGGTCCTATTTGGGGTCGTTACAGCCTAGTCTATCACCCATGTTACATCCGGTGCCCGATTTCAGACTAACAACTTCCATCCCACAAACTGCCAAGTCTATCACCCATGTTACATCCGGTGCCAGTTTTTTTCGGACTAACAGCTTCCATCCCAAAAACTGCCAGGTCTATCACCCATGTTACATTCGGTGCCTGATTTCGAACTAACAGCTTCAATCCCAAAAGCTTCCAAGTCTATCACCCATGTTACAAACGGTGCCCGATTTCGGACTAACAGCATCCATCCCAAAAACTGCCAAGTCTATCACCCATGTTACATCCGGTTCCCGATTTCGGCATAATAGCTTCCATCCTAAAAACTGCCAAGTCTATCACCCATGTTACATCCGGTGCCCGATTTCAGACTAACAACTTCCATCCCACAAACTGCCAAGTCAATCACCCATGTTACATCCGGTGCCCGATTTCGGACTAACAGCTTCCATCCCAAAAGCTTCCAAGTCTATCACCCATGTTACATCCGGTGCCCGATTTCGGACTAACAGCTTCCATCCCAAAAACTGCCAAGTCTATCACCCATGTTACATCCAGTGCCCGATTTCGGACTAATAGCTTCCATCCCAAAAACTGCCAAGTCTATTACCCATGTTACATCCGGTGCCCGATTTCGGACTAACAGCTTCCATCCCAAAAACTGCCAAGTCTATCACCCATGTTACATCCGGTGCCCGATTTCGGACTAACAGCTTCCATCCCAAAAACTGCCAAGTCTATCACCCATGTTACATTCGGTGCCTGATTTCGGACTAACAGCTTCCATCCCAAAAGCTTCCAAGTCTATCACCCATGTTACATCCGGTGCCCGATTTCGGACTAACAGCTTCCATCCCAAAAACTGCCAAGTCTATCACCCATGTTACATCCGGTGCCCGATTTCGGACTAACAGCTTCCATCCCAAAAACTGCCAAGTCTATCACCCATGTTACATCCGGTGCCCGATTTCGGACTAATAGCTTCCATCCCAAAAACTGCCAAGTCTATCACCCATGTTACATCTGGTGCCCGATTTCGGACTAACAGCTTCCATCCCAAAAACTGCCAAGTCTATCACCCATGTTACATCCGGTGCCCGATTTCGGACTAACAGCTTCCATCCCAAAAACTGCCAAGTCTATCACCCATGTTACATTCGGTGCCTGATTTCAGACTAACAGCTTCCATCCCAAAAGCTTCCAAGTCTATCACCCATGTTACATCCGGTGCCCGATTTCGGACTAACAGCTTCCATCCCAAAAACTGCCAAGTCTATCACCCATGTTACATCCAGTGCCCGATTTCGGACTAATAGCTTCCATCCCAAAAACTGCCAAGTCTATCACCCATGTTACATCCGGTGCCCGATTTCGGACTAACAGCTTCCATCCCAAAAACTGCCAAGTCTATCACCCATGTTACATCCGGTGCCCGATTTCGGACTAACAGCGTCCATCCCAAAAACTGCCAAGTCTATCACCCATGTTACATCCGGTGCCCGATTTCGGACTAACAGCTTCCATCCAAAAACTGCCAAGTCTATCACCCATGTTACATCCGGTGCCCGATTTCGGACTAACAGCTTCCATCCCAAAAACTACCAAGTCTATCACCCATGTTACATTCGGTGCCCAATTTCGGACTAACAGCATCCATCCCAAAAACTGCCAAGTCTATCACCCATGTTACATCCGGTGCCCGATTTCGGCATAATAGCTTCCATCCCAAAAACTGCCAAGTCTATCACCCATGTTACATCCGGTGCCCGATTTCAGACTAACAACTTCCATCCCACAAACTGCCAAGTCTATCACCCATGTTACATCCGGTGCCCGATTTCGGACTAACAGCTTCCATCCCCAAAACTGCCAAGTCTATCACCCATGTTACATCCGATGCCTGATTTCAGACTAACAGCTTCCATCCCAAAACTTCCAAGTCTATCACCCATGTTACATCCGGTGCCCGATTTCGGACTAACAGCTTCCATCCCAAAAACTGCCAAGTCTATCACCCATGTTACATCCGGTGCCCGATTTCGGACTAACAGCTTCCATCCCAAAAACTGCCAAGTCTATCACCCATGTTACATCCGGTGCCCGATTTCGGACTAACAGCTTCCATCCCAAAAACTGCCAAGTCTATCACCCATGTTACATCCGGTGCCCGATTTCGGACTAACAGCTTCCATCCCAAAAACTGCCAAGTCTATCACCCATGTTACATCCGGTGCCCGATTTCGGACTAACAGCTTCCATCCCAAAAACTGCCAAGTCTATCACCCATGTTACATCCGGTGCCCGATTTCGGACTAACAGCTTCCATCCCAAAAACTGCCAAGTCTATCACCCATGTTACATCCGGTGCCCGATTTCGGACTAACAGCTTCCATCCCAAAAACTGCCAAGTCTATCACCCATGTTACATCCGGTGCCCGATTTCGGACTAACAGCTTCCATCCCAAAAACTGCCAAGTCTATCACCCATGTTACATCCGGTGCCCGATTTCGGACTAACAGCTTCCATCCCAAAAACTGCCAAGTCTATCACCCATGTTACATCCGGTGCCCGATTTCGGACTAACAGCTTCCATCCCAAAAACTGCCAAGTCTATCACCCATGTTACATCCGGTGCCCGATTTCGGACTAACAGCTTCCATCCCAAAAACTGCCAAGTCTATCACCCATGTTACATCCGGTGCCCGATTTCGGACTAACAGCTTCCATCCCAAAAACTGCCAAGTCTATCACCCATGTTACATCCGGTGCCCGATTTCGGACTAACAGCTTCCATCCCAAAAACTGCCAAGTCTATCACCCATGTTACATCCGGTGCCCGATTTCGGACTAACAGCTTCCATCCCAAAAACTGCCAAGTCTATCACCCATGTTACATCCGGTGCCCGATTTCGGACTAACAGCTTCCATCCCAAAAACTGCCAAGTCTATCACCCATGTTACATCCGGTGCCCGATTTCGGACTAACAGCTTCCATCCCAAAAACTGCCAAGTCTATCACCCATGTTACATCCGGTGCCCGATTTCGGACTAACAGCTTCCATCCCAAAAACTGCCAAGTCTATCACCCATGTTACATCCGGTGCCCGATTTCGGACTAACAGCTTCCATCCCAAAAACTGCCAAGTCTATCACCCATGTTACATCCGGTGCCCGATTTCGGACTAACAGCTTCCATCCCAAAAACTGCCAAGTCTATCACCCATGTTACATCCGGTGCCCGATTTCGGACTAACAGCTTCCATCCCAAAAACTGCCAAGTCTATCACCCATGTTACATCCGGTGCCCGATTTCGGACTAACAGCTTCCATCCCAAAAACTGCCAAGTCTATCACCCATGTTACATCCGGTGCCCGATTTCGGACTAACAGCTTCCATCCCAAAAACTGCCAAGTCTATCACCCATGTTACATCCGGTGCCCGATTTCGGACTAACAGCTTCCATCCCAAAAACTGCCAAGTCTATCACCCATGTTACATCCGGTGCCCGATTTCGGACTAATAGCTTCCATCCCAAAAACTGCCAAGTCTATCACCCATGTTACATCCGGTGCCCGATTTCGGACTAACAGCTTCCATCCCAAAAACTGCCAAGTCTATCACCCATGTTACATCCGGTGCCCGATTTCGGACTAACAGCTTCCATCCCAAAAACTGCCAAGTCTATCACCCATGTTACATCCGGTGCCCGATTTCGGACTAACAGCTTCCATCCCAAAAACTGCCAAGTCTATCACCCATGTTACATCCGGTGCCCGATTTCGGACTAACAGCTTCCATCCCAAAAACTGCCAAGTCTATCACCCATGTTACATCCGGTGCCCGATTTCGGACTAACAGCTTCCATCCCAAAAACTGCCAAGTCTATCACCCATGTTACATCCGGTGCCCGATTTCGGACTAACAGCTTCCATCCCAAAAACTGCCAAGTCTATCACCCATGTTACATCCGGTGCCCGATTTCGGACTAACAGCTTCCATCCCAAAAACTGCCAAGTCTATCACCCATGTTACATCCGGTGCCCGATTTCGGACTAACAGCTTCCATCCCAAAAACTGCCAAGTCTATCACCCATGTTACATCCGGTGCCCGATTTCGGACTAACAGCTTCCATCCCAAAAACTGCCAAGTCTATCACCCATGTTACATCCGGTGCCCGATTTCGGACTAACAGCTTCCATCCCAAAAACTGCCAAGTCTATCACCCATGTTACATCCGGTGCCCGATTTCGGACTAACAGCTTCCATCCCAAAAACTGCCAAGTCTATCACCCATGTTACATCCGGTGCCCGATTTCGGACTAACAGCTTCCATCCCAAAAACTGCCAAGTCTATCACCCATGTTACATCCGGTGCCCGATTTCGGACTAACAGCTTCCATCCCAAAAACTGCCAAGTCTATCACCCATGTTACATCCGGTGCCCGATTTCGGACTAACAGCTTCCATCCCAAAAACTGCCAAGTCTATCACCCATGTTACATCCGGTGCCCGATTTCGGACTAACAGCTTCCATCCCAAAAACTGCCAAGTCTATCACCCATGTTACATCCGGTGCCCGATTTCGGACTAACAGCTTCCATCCCAAAAACTGCCAAGTCTATCACCCATGTTACATCCGGTGCCCGATTTCGGACTAACAGCTTCCATCCCAAAAACTGCCAAGTCTATCACCCATGTTACATCCGGTGCCCGATTTCGGACTAACAGCTTCCATCCCAAAAACTGCCAAGTCTATCACCCATGTTACATCCGGTGCCCGATTTCGGACTAACAGCTTCCATCCCAAAAACTGCCAAGTCTATCACCCATGTTACATCCGGTGCCCGATTTCGGACTAACAGCTTCCATCCCAAAAACTGCCAAGTCTATCACCCATGTTACATCCGGTGCCCGATTTCGGACTAACAGCTTCCATCCCAAAAACTGCCAAGTCTATCACCCATGTTACATCCGGTGCCCGATTTCGGACTAACAGCTTCCATCCCAAAAACTGCCAAGTCTATCACCCATGTTACATCCGGTGCCCGATTTCGGACTAACAGCTTCCATCCCAAAAACTGCCAAGTCTATCACCCATGTTACATCCGGTGCCCGATTTCGGACTAACAGCTTCCATCCCAAAAACTGCCAAGTCTATCACCCATGTTACATCCGGTGCCCGATTTCGGACTAACAGCTTCCATCCCAAAAACTGCCAAGTCTATCACCCATGTTACATCCGGTGCCCGATTTCGGACTAACAGCTTCCATCCCAAAAACTGCCAAGTCTATCACCCATGTTACATTCGGTGCCCGATTTCGGACTAACAGCATCCATCCCAAAAACTGCCAAGTCTATCACCCATGTTACATCCGGTGCCCGATTTCGGCATAATAGCTTCCATCCCAAAAACTGCCAAGTCTATCACCCATGTTACATCCGGTGCCCGATTTCAGACTAACAACTTCCATCCCACAAACTGCCAAGTCTATCACCCATGTTACATCCGGTGCCCGATTTCGGACTAACAGCTTCCATCCCCAAAACTGCCAAGTCTATCACCCATGTTACATCCGATGCCTGATTTCAGACTAACAGCTTCCATCCCAAAAACTTTCCAAGTCTATCACCCATGTTACGTCCGGTGCCCGATTTCGAACTAACAGCTTCCATCCAAAAAACTGCCAAGTCTATCACCCATGTTACATCCGGTGCCCGATTTCGGACTAACAGCTTCCATCCCAAAAACTACCAAGTCTATCACCCATGTTACATTCGGTGCCCAATTTCGGACTAACAGCATCCATCCCAAAAACTGCCAAGTCTATCACCCATGTTGCATCCGGTGCCCGATTTCGGACTAATAGCTTCCATCCGAAAAACTGCCAAGTCTATCACCCATGTTACATCCGGTGCCCGATTTCGGACTAACAGCTTCCATCCCAAAAACTGCCAGGTCTATCACCCATGTTACATTCGGTGCCTGATTTCGAACTAACAGCTTCAATCCCAAAAGCTTCCAAGTCTATCACCCATGTTACATTCGGTGCCCGATTTGGGACAAACACCTTTCATCCCAAAAACTGCCAAGTCTATCACCCATGTTACAAACGGTGCCCGATTTCGGACTAACAGCATCCATCCCAAAAACTGCCAAGTCTATCACCCATGTTACATCCAGTGCCCGATTTCGGACTATTAGCTTCCATCCCAAAAACTGCCAAGTCTATTACCCATGTTACATCTGGTGCCCGATTTCGGACTAACAGCTTCCATCCCAAAAACTGCCAAGTCTATCACCCATGTTACATCCGGTGCCCGATTTCGGACTAACAGCGTGCATCCCAAAAACTGCCAAGTCTATCACCCATGTTACATCCGGTGCCCGATTTCGGACTAACAGCTTCCATCCAAAAACTGCCAAGTCTATCACCCATGTTACATTCGGTGCCCCATTTCGGACTAACAGCTTCCATCCCAAAAACTACCAAGTCTATCACCCATGTTACATTCGGTGCCCCATTTCGGACTAACAGCATCCATCCCAAAAACTGCCAAGTCTATCACCCATGTTACATCCGGTGCCCGATTTCGGCATAATAGCTTCCATCCCAAAATTTGCCAATTCTATCACCCATGTTACATCCGGTGCCCGATTTCGGACTAACAGCTTCCATCCCAAAAACTGCCAAGTCTATCACCCATGGTACATCCGGTGCCCGATTTCGGACTAATAGCGTCCATCCCAAAAACTGCCAAGTCTATCACCCATGCTACATCCGGTGTCCGATTTCGAACAAACAGCTTCCATCCCAAAAACTGCCAAGTCTATCACCCATGTTACATCCGATGCCCGATTTCGGACTAACAGCTTCCATCCCCAAAACTGCCAAGTCTATCACCCATGTTACATCCGATGCCTGATTTCAGACTAACAGCTTCCATCCCAAAAACTTCCAAGTCTATCACCCATGTTACGTCCGGTGCCCGATTTCGAACTAACAGCTTCCATTCCAAAAAACTGCCAAGTCTATCACCCATGTTACATCCGGTGCCCGATTTCGGACTAACAGCTTCCATCCCAAAAACTCCCAAGTGTATCACCCATGTTACATTCGGTGCCCAATTTCGGACTAACAGCATCCATCCCAAAAACTGCCAAGTCTATCACCCATGTTACATCCGGTGCTCGATTTCGGCATAATAGCTTCCATCCCAAAAACTGCCAAGTCTATCACCCATGTTACATCCGGTGCCCGATTTCGGACTAACAGCTTCCATCCCAAAAACTGCCAAGTCTATCACCCATGGTACATCCGGTGCCCGATTTCGGACTAATAGCGTCCATCCCAAAAACTGCCAAGTCTATCACCCATGCTACATCCGGTGTCCGATTTCGGACTAACAGCTTCCATCCCAAAAACTGCCAAGTCTATCACCCATGTTACATCCGGTGCCCGATTTCGGACTAACAGCTTCCATCCCAAAAACTGCCAAGTCTATCACCCATGTTACATCCGGTGCCCGATTTCGGACTAACAGCTTCCATCCCAAAAACTGCCAAGTCTATCACCCATGTTACATCCGGTGCCCGATTTCGGACTAACAGCTTCCATCCCAAAAACTGCCAAGTCTATCACCCATGTTACATCCGGCGCCCGATTTCGGACTAACAGCTTCCATCCCAAAAACTGCCAAGTCTATCACCCATGTTACATCCGGTGCCCGATTTCGGACTAATAGCTTCCATCCCAAAAACTGCCAAGTCTATCACCCATGTTACATCCGGTGCCCGATTTCGGACTAATAGCTTCCATCCCAAAAACTGCCAAGTCTATCACCCATGTTACATTCGGTGCCTGATTTCGGACTAACAGCTTCCATCCCAAAAGCTTCCAAGTCTATCACCCATGTTACATCCGGTGCCCGATTTGGGACTAACAGCTTCCATCCCAAAAACTGCCAAGTCTATCACCCATGTTACATCCGGTGCCCGATTTCGGACTAACAGCATCCATCCCAAAAACTGCCAAGTCTATCACCCATGTTACATCCGGTGCCCGATTTCGGCATAATAGCTTCCATCCCAAAAACTGCCAAGTCTATCACCCATGTTACATCCGGTGCCCGATTTCAGACTAACAACTTCCATCCCACAAACTGCCAAGTCTATCACCCATGTTACATCCGGTGCCCGATTTCGGACTAACAGCTTCCATCCCCAAAACTGCCAAGTCTATCACCCATGTTACATTCGGTGCCTGATTTCGGACTAACAGCTTCCATCCCAAAAGCTTCCAAGTCTATCACCCATGTTACATCCGGTGCCCGATTTCGGACTAACAGCTTCCATCCCAAAAACTGCCAAGTCTATCACCCATGTTACATCCGGTGCCCGATTTCGGACTAATAGCTTCCATCCCAAAAACTGCCAAGTCTATCACCCATGTTACATCCGGTGCCCGATTTCGGACTAACAGCTTCCATCCCAAAAACTGCCAAGTCTATCACCCATGTTACATCCGGTGCCCGATTTCGGACTAACAGCGTCCATCCCAAAAACTGCCAAGTCTATCACCCATGTTACATCCGGTGCCCGATTTCGGACTAACAGCTTCCATCCCAAAAACTGCCAAGTCTATCACCCATGTTACATCCGGTGCCCGATTTCGGACTAACAGCTTCCATCCCAAAAACTGCCAAGTCTATCACCCATGTTACATCCGGTGCCCGATTTCGGACTAACAGCATCCATCCCAAAAACTGCCAAGTCTATCACCCATGTTACATCCGGTGCCCGATTTCGGCATAATAGCTTCCATCCCAAAAACTGCCAAGTCTATCACCCATGTTACATCCGGTGCCCGATTTCAGACTAACAACTTCCATCCCACAAACTGCCAAGTCTATCACCCATGTTACATCCGGTGCCAGTTTTTTTCGGACTAACAGCTTCCATCCCAAAAACTGCCAGGTCTATCACCCATGTTACATTCGGTGCCTGATTTCGAACTAACAGCTTCAATCCCAAAAGCTTCCAAGTCTATCACCCATGTTACATTCGGTGCCCGATGTAACAGCCCGGAAACCGGTACCCTCTTTGTAACGGCCCAAACTGCTCGGCACTAGGATCCAGATCGGCTTAAGGCCGCCGGGACCCGTAGTAAGCCTGCTATGAACTCTGTGTACCTGTTAAAATCCCATACATGATCCGACTGGACTATTACTTTTTAAAACTTGTCTTTAAAACTACCAGACTTAACCTTTAAAACACTGTCCTATAGGTCCAACCATATGAACCAAATGCTCAGATATACTAATCTGAACTAGCCCTCTGGCTATCTATAATACACCAGTGATGCTTTACCAAGTAACCTCCATACCCTATGCGCTCTGCAGCATAGAACCCACTCTGTAAGGGTCAGCATATCATAAGTTAACTTGGTTACCATAGAGTCACAGGAATCAAACCTGGTCTTCTCTAGTGGTCTACTCTGTGGATCACAGGAATCAAACCTGGTCTTTCCTATTGCACTGGTCTTGGGTCAAAGGAAGTAATCCCTGTCTTCCCTCACAGTTATAATTCACTGGGTTTTCGAAACACAACATGTTATTAAGCCTGGTTTGACTCATTGCTCATCATTAAACTGAAAACAGGATACATGCATAGACAAGGGATAAACATACTATAGACAATAGGCAAAAGCACATTCTAATACATTTATACCTTAACTGACTAACTATTACATCACTTTACATATATCCTTTTACATACATCATGTCCACACTATGCTATACACAAACATACTGAAGCCAACACTCTGATGCTTCTGACTTCCCAGCTAACCCTGTACCTGCAAAACTGGGATTAAGGGAAAGGGATGAGCTTCTAAAGCCCAGTGAGTAGAAACATTGAAAACAGTTCATTCATACGCACTATATATGAAAATGCATCACAACACAAGCATCTCAATATATCTTGGATTAGACATGACCCCAAAACTCCCTCGACGGGCTATTGAAGTCGCCTTGGTCCAATCCCCACTAAGGTAGACATGACCCCAAAAATACCCTCTGTCAACACTGGCCCCCCAAAGGAGCTACACAGGGCATTCCAACAAGTAATTGCCCAACTGACCTGACACAATGACAGGAGCCGAAGCTTAGGCTATTGGAGTCGCCTGGGTCCACCTAATCTCTGATCACATAATATGCAATGCTTCACATTCGTGATTCTAATGCAATCACCCTAATACATATCATAGCATTCATGATGCATGAACTATGCTAAAGCATTATGTTTCTTTAATAAAAGATTAAGTTTAGTTCTACTCACCTCTAGCCAATGCTTGGCTAACCCTGGGCTAACTCTGCAAACTCTGAAGCAACACTCACTGCTGCTCTCTCTGGTTCCTCTGTTCTGTGCCTACACAGATGGACTCAAGTGAGGGACCAACATACTCTAACATACCTCTAAACATCTCCCCTTAAGACCCCTTAAAACACCTCAAAACATGCATGCAAAACAAGCAAAGGAAAGCTGGACAGGGCACCTTCGGCAGCACCTTCGGCGGCCGAATGTTTCCTCCAGAGACGAAAGTCAGGCATGTTCGGCGGCCTAACTTGGACTTTCGGGGGCCGAACCTGGGTTCATCCAGAACTCAGTTTCGTGCACAAGAACGCCTGCCATCCGAACTTCAACCCTCCAAACATGCATCCAACCTCTCCAAACATACTCTAAACACTTAATCATGCATATAGGAGTCTTAAACACATTAAAACTCCAACAAATAACACACAACAACCACAAACAAAGCATAGGATCCATACACCCTAATATGCACAACTCATGCATACACATGCACAACTCCCCTTTCCCCTCATCAAACTCATTTAAAACATAATTAAAACCAAGGATTCACACTTACCTATTGAAGAACAAAGGCTGGCGTGACTCCTAACTTGAAGAGATGGAGATTCAAGCTTCACAAGCTCCTAAACTCCACAACTTCTCAAAACTCCCTTTAACTCACTTAAAACCTACTTTTCTTTGAAAGATTTGATGTAAAACTATGGAAGATCATTGAGAGAAAGCATGAGCAAGTTCCTGAACCAAAGGAGAGCCTAAGCACCTCCTTAGTCGGCCAAAAGCACCTTTAAAAGTGCACCACCGCTTCACGTTGGGTGGCCAAAGCTCCATGCAACACCTCACCACTTTAGGGGGCCGAACCTTAAGTTTAGGGGGCCGAACGTGGGGTACTTTCGGCAGCCGAACTTTAACTTTAGGGGGCCGAAAGTGGGAAAATCTTCCTTAGCCTTTTCTCTTAAAAACTCATTTCCTTTTCAAATCAAAAACTTAAAACATATCAAAACATTTTAGAAAACCTTCACTCTACCCTTCAGGGAAACTCTGACATTCAAAATTCCACCGGACGGTAGGAACTCCGATGTCTGAACTAGCCGGGTATTACAATCTTCCCCCCTTACAAAACATTCGTCCTCGAATGTTAAAAACAAACAGATAAGCAAGTAAAGCCTATCACTTCTCTCTAAAGAGAGAATCTATACCTCTATTCTCCTGATCTGAGTTTATACTCATAACCTTTTTCTGAACTCCACAGCTTTCGCTGCGCTACTCTGATCCTTATTCTTCTTTTCTTTCTCTTAACTAAACTAATCTCTTTGTGAAAACTCTCACTTTTAATTCTTAACAGATACAAATCTGTAATGATACCAATCCGTAATCACACTGGAATCACAACCAGTTTCCACTAACAGTTCCAATAGATCATCAATCTTTTCTACCAATCTGTATTACCAACCTTGTAATACTGATCCTTGCCCGCCTTTCTTCTTCTTTACTAAACTGACTTAATCTCTAACTCTCAACAGGTATTGCTCCAATCTGTACTCTGATCATACCAATCTGTAATCCAATCTTCTTTGATTAGAACAGTTAGTAGATCAATCAATCCTATCTAGGAACACCTGTAATTGCTTAGTAGTGACCCTGTTAACTGTAAACAGTTATAACAAAATCTCAAGAGTCTATCCTTCGTTTTCCACAACAACACTGGAATCTTCCAGGGTGAGGTACTAAGTCAGATACACCCTTTATCCACTAAGCTCTCTTATACTTTTCTGACTCTTCTGAACTCTCTCTTTCTCTGCAGGTGCCATCCTGTAGGGTAGAAGGAAAGAAATGATTCTGCGGCCAGATATCATTCTCATTCCAACCTCTAATTCTCTAACAGATGGTAAACCTGACAGATCATCTGGGAAACATCTAGAACTCTCTCTCTAGTAAAGGGTACTGAGGCTGATTCCCTGTCCTGACAAACTTGCTCACAAGAGTTAGAACCCTCTGACAACTTTTCCTGTATAACGATGAGCCTGCGGGACTGATATCAACTTCTAGGCATCTATACTGTACTCTATTCCTCTATACTCTGTCCTTTTTAAGGACTAACTATTGATCCATCCTGAGCTCTAAACTCTCCTACCTTGTCTCTGCGGACACAGGTAGTACTATGAGTAGCTAGCCAATCCGCCCTAGGTTGACATCATCAGTCACCCCTAGAACCATAAGGTCAGCTGGATCGCATCGCCTACTCTGTATAAACTCTGAACTAAACTGACTGACTCTGCATCAGATGGATCATATTCAGGTCTACTGACCCTGAGAAAAACACTCTAAGCCCAGAAGTCATCAAATCCACTCTATCAATGGCTCATAAACAACAAGGAAAGTGAAACACTGGGTCCAAAACAAACAGCATACACATCTGAACACTTCCAAGTGAACGCATCTGACGTCACCATGTATGATGTGTTTGCCTCCTACTGAGTCAGGGTGCAGATCCAAGCTAAAGCTAATGGAACTTCCCTCGGGAATTTACTGAAGAAAAGGCTCTCCCTTCTTCCTCAGCCTCACCACCATCTAATCCCAGACTAACTCTAGTCTCTTTATGAACTTACCTTCCTTTTCTTTTCCTCTTACTCTGACCCATCTTATCCTTCTACTTATTCATACTTACTGTTACTCTTTTTACTTCTTGTTCTATTTTCTGCCTTATTTACTCTTATTCTTCTTGAGAAATCAATTCTCACTATGCCTAGGTTTATGAAAACCTGAGATCCTAACATCTCATAATAACTCTCTCTTTAACTCTTCTTTGAAATTCTATCTATTTATCTTTTACTTCGATTACAACAAAAGACATCCTATCAGAATCCTCAAAACACATCAGAACATTCATAACAAAATGAACATACCTGGCACTACTGGGTCTGATGTGGCTGCCTCCTGTTGAACAACTCTACTTAAAAATGTCCGCTGAGACTGAGCTATCCAAGGTGCAGTACGACACTCACGAACTACATGTCCCTCCTGACCACACCTAAAACATGCTGTTGTCCCTGCAAGACAAACTCCCTTATGCAGCCTTCCACACCTCTCACATCTAAAGCTATCCCTATTAGAACTCGAACCCAACCCTGACTTTAACTTATTCCAAAACTCCCTCTTCTTTGACCCTTTAAGGCCTCTGACTTTCTTTTTCCCCCTTTTAGCAGCTGTACTCAAAATAGAGGGGTCAACTTCTCCTGAACTAGAGATCCTGGCATCCTTATTCTGGGTATCATCTACAGACTCTTCGTCCATATTCACTTGCACTCCTATATCCTTTCTTTGCACATCTAATTCTATCTCTCTCCTTACATCCATTCTTTCCCTGTTTTCCTCAAAAGATCCTTCAGATGGGTCTGATTCCACAGAATAACTAGCTCCACTCATCCTAGTTCTCCTGAATAACAACACATCAAGAAACAAACATTAGCACACATGTTCATATGAAAACACATGAATTTACAATATATACATGCATTACATAGCATAACATTAATAAGCATGAGTATTCCACATCAGCATGCAAAACAACTTCCTATCTTAGTGGACATGATTTTACTTATTGTGTTTTGCCTTACTATGACCTCTAGACCAACCTCTTTCCGATGTAAAACATCGTACTAATGAGGAACCTCTGCTCTGATACCAACTGTAACAGCCCGGAAACCGGTACCCTCTTTGTAACGGCCCAAACTGCTCGGCACTAGGATCCAGATCGGCTTAAGGCCGCCGGGACCCGTAGTAAGCCTGCTATGAACTCTGTGTACCTGTTAAAATCCCATACATGATCCGACTGGACTATTACTTTTTAAAACTTGTCTTTAAAACTACCAGACTTAACCTTTAAAACACTGTCCTATAGGTCCAACCATATGAACCAAATGCTCAGATATACTAATCTGAACTAGCCCTCTGGCTATCTATAATACACCAGTGATGCTTTACCAAGTAACCTCCATACCCTATGCGCTCTGCAGCATAGAACCCACTCTGTAAGGGTCAGCATATCATAAGTTAACTTGGTTACCATAGAGTCACAGGAATCAAACCTGGTCTTCTCTAGTGGTCTACTCTGTGGATCACAGGAATCAAACCTGGTCTTTCCTATTGCACTGGTCTTGGGTCAAAGGAAGTAATCCCTGTCTTCCCTCACAGTTATAATTCACTGGGTTTTCGAAACACAACATGTTATTAAGCCTGGTTTGACTCATTGCTCATCATTAAACTGAAAACAGGATACATGCATAGACAAGGGATAAACATACTATAGACAATAGGCAAAAGCACATTCTAATACATTTATACCTTAACTGACTAACTATTACATCACTTTACATATATCCTTTTACATACATCATGTCCACACTATGCTATACACAAACATACTGAAGCCAACACTCTGATGCTTCTGACTTCCCAGCTAACCCTGTACCTGCAAAACTGGGATTAAGGGAAAGGGATGAGCTTCTAAAGCCCAGTGAGTAGAAACATTGAAAACAGTTCATTCATACGCACTATATATGAAAATGCATCACAACACAAGCATCTCAATATATCTTGGATTAGACATGACCCCAAAACTCCCTCGACGGGCTATTGAAGTCGCCTTGGTCCAATCCCCACTAAGGTAGACATGACCCCAAAAATACCCTCTGTCAACACTGGCCCCCCAAAGGAGCTACACAGGGCATTCCAACAAGTAATTGCCCAACTGACCTGACACAATGACAGGAGCCGAAGCTTAGGCTATTGGAGTCGCCTGGGTCCACCTAATCTCTGATCACATAATATGCAATGCTTCACATTCGTGATTCTAATGCAATCACCCTAATACATATCATAGCATTCATGATGCATGAACTATGCTAAAGCATTATGTTTCTTTAATAAAAGATTAAGTTTAGTTCTACTCACCTCTAGCCAATGCTTGGCTAACCCTGGGCTAACTCTGCAAACTCTGAAGCAACACTCACTGCTGCTCTCTCTGGTTCCTCTGTTCTGTGCCTACACAGATGGACTCAAGTGAGGGACCAACATACTCTAACATACCTCTAAACATCTCCCCTTAAGACCCCTTAAAACACCTCAAAACATGCATGCAAAACAAGCAAAGGAAAGCTGGACAGGGCACCTTCGGCAGCACCTTCGGCGGCCGAATGTTTCCTCCAGAGACGAAAGTCAGGCATGTTCGGCGGCCTAACTTGGACTTTCGGGGGCCGAACCTGGGTTCATCCAGAACTCAGTTTCGTGCACAAGAACGCCTGCCATCCGAACTTCAACCCTCCAAACATGCATCCAACCTCTCCAAACATACTCTAAACACTTAATCATGCATATAGGAGTCTTAAACACATTAAAACTCCAACAAATAACACACAACAACCACAAACAAAGCATAGGATCCATACACCCTAATATGCACAACTCATGCATACACATGCACAACTCCCCTTTCCCCTCATCAAACTCATTTAAAACATAATTAAAACCAAGGATTCACACTTACCTATTGAAGAACAAAGGCTGGCGTGACTCCTAACTTGAAGAGATGGAGATTCAAGCTTCACAAGCTCCTAAACTCCACAACTTCTCAAAACTCCCTTTAACTCACTTAAAACCTACTTTTCTTTGAAAGATTTGATGTAAAACTATGGAAGATCATTGAGAGAAAGCATGAGCAAGTTCCTGAACCAAAGGAGAGCCTAAGCACCTCCTTAGTCGGCCAAAAGCACCTTTAAAAGTGCACCACCGCTTCACGTTGGGTGGCCAAAGCTCCATGCAACACCTCACCACTTTAGGGGGCCGAACCTTAAGTTTAGGGGGCCGAACGTGGGGTACTTTCGGCAGCCGAACTTTAACTTTAGGGGGCCGAAAGTGGGAAAATCTTCCTTAGCCTTTTCTCTTAAAAACTCATTTCCTTTTCAACTCAAAAACTTAAAACATATCAAAACATTTTAGAAAACCTTCACTCTACCCTTCAGGGAAACTCTGACATTCAAAATTCCACCGGACGGTAGGAACTCCGATGTCTGAACTAGCCGGGTAT
>NW_025215483.1:192799-217211 GCF_001659605.2 Manihot esculenta | reverse complement strand
AGCCCGGAAACCGGTACCCTCTTTGTAACGGCCCAAACTGCTCGGCACTAGGATCCAGATCGGCTTAAGGCCGCCGGGACCCGTAGTAAGCCTGCTATGAACTCTGTGTACCTGTTAAAATCCCATACATGATCCGACTGGACTATTACTTTTTAAAACTTGTCTTTAAAACTACCAGACTTAACCTTTAAAACACTGTCCTATAGGTCCAACCATATGAACCAAATGCTCAGATATACTAATCTGAACTAGCCCTCTGGCTATCTATAATACACCAGTGATGCTTTACCAAGTAACCTCCATACCCTATGCGCTCTGCAGCATAGAACCCACTCTGTAAGGGTCAGCATATCATAAGTTAACTTGGTTACCATAGAGTCACAGGAATCAAACCTGGTCTTCTCTAGTGGTCTACTCTGTGGATCACAGGAATCAAACCTGGTCTTTCCTATTGCACTGGTCTTGGGTCAAAGGAAGTAATCCCTGTCTTCCCTCACAGTTATAATTCACTGGGTTTTCGAAACACAACATGTTATTAAGCCTGGTTTGACTCATTGCTCATCATTAAACTGAAAACAGGATACATGCATAGACAAGGGATAAAACATACTATAGACAATAGGCAAAAGCACATTCTAATACATTTATACCTTAACTGACTAACTATTACATCACTTTACATATATCCTTTTACATACATCATGTCCACACTATGCTATACACAAACATACTGAAGCCAACACTCTGATGCTTCTGACTTCCCAGCTAACCCTGTACCTGCAAAACTGGGATTAAGGGAAAGGGATGAGCTTCTAAAGCCCAGTGAGTAGAAACATTGAAAACAGTTCATTCATACGCACTATATATGAAAATGCATCACAACACAAGCATCTCAATATATCTTGGATTAGACATGACCCCAAAACTCCCTCGACGGGCTATTGAAGTCGCCTTGGTCCAATCCCCACTAAGGTAGACATGACCCCAAAAATACCCTCTGTCAACACTGGCCCCCAAAGGAGCTACACAGGGCATTCCAACAAGTAATTGCCCAACTGACCTGACACAATGACAGGAGCCGAAGCTTAGGCTATTGGAGTCGCCTGGGTCCACCTAATCTCTGATCACATAATATGCAATGCTTCACATTCGTGATTCTAATGCAATCACCCTAATACATATCATAGCATTCATGATGCATGAACTATGCTAAAGCATTATGTTTCTTTAATAAAAGATTAAGTTTAGTTCTACTCACCTCTAGCCAATGCTTGGCTAACCCTGGGCTAACTCTGCAAACTCTGAAGCAACACTCACTGCTGCTCTCTCTGGTTCCTCTGTTCTGTGCCTACACAGATGGACTCAAGTGAGGGACCAACATACTCTAACATACCTCTAAACATCTCCCCTTAAGACCCCTTAAAACACCTCAAAACATGCATGCAAAACAAGCAAAGGAAAGCTGGACAGGGCACCTTCGGCAGCACCTTCGGCGGCCGAATGTTTCCTCCAGAGACGAAAGTCAGGCATGTTCGGCGGCCTAACTTGGACTTTCGGGGGCCGAACCTGGGTTCATCCAGAACTCAGTTTCGTGCACAAGAACGCCTGCCATCCGAACTTCAACCCTCCAAACATGCATCCAACCTCTCCAAACATACTCTAAACACTTAATCATGCATATAGGAGTCTTAAACACATTAAAACTCCAACAAATAACACACAACAACCACAAACAAAGCATAGGATCCATACACCCTAATATGCACAACTCATGCATACACATGCACAACTCCCCTTTCCCCTCATCAAACTCATTTAAAACATAATTAAAACCAAGGATTCACACTTACCTATTGAAGAACAAAGGCTGGCGTGACTCCTAACTTGAAGAGATGGAGATTCAAGCTTCACAAGCTCCTAAACTCCACAACTTCTCAAAACTCCCTTTAACTCACTTAAAACCTACTTTTCTTTGAAAGATTTGATGTAAAACTATGGAAGATCATTGAGAGAAAGCATGAGCAAGTTCCTGAACCAAAGGAGAGCCTAAGCACCTCCTTAGTCGGCCAAAAGCACCTTTAAAAGTGCACCACCGCTTCACGTTGGGTGGCCAAAGCTCCATGCAACACCTCACCACTTTAGGGGGCCGAACCTTAAGTTTAGGGGGCCGAACGTGGGGTACTTTCGGCAGCCGAACTTTAACTTTAGGGGGCCGAAAGTGGGAAAATCTTCCTTAGCCTTTTCTCTTAAAAACTCATTTCCTTTTCAACTCAAAAACTTAAAACATATCAAAACATTTTAGAAAACCTTCACTCTACCCTTCAGGGAAACTCTGACATTCAAAATTCCACCGGACGGTAGGAACTCCGATGTCTGAACTAGCCGGGTATTACAATCTTCCCCCCTTACAAAACATTCGTCCTCGAATGTTAAAAACAAACAGATAAGCAAGTAAAGCCTATCACTTCTCTCTAAAGAGAGAATCTATACCTCTATTCTCCTGATCTGAGTTTATACTCATAACCTTTTTCTGAACTCCACAGCTTTCGCTGCGCTACTCTGATCCTTATTCTTCTTTTCTTTCTCTTAACTAAACTAATCTCTTTGTGAAAACTCTCACTTTTAATTCTTAACAGATACAAATCTGTAATGATACCAATCCGTAATCACACTGGAATCACAACCAGTTTCCACTAACAGTTCCAATAGATCATCAATCTTTTCTACCAATCTGTATTACCAACCTTGTAATACTGATCCTTGCCCGCCTTTCTTCTTCTTTACTAAACTGACTTAATCTCTAACTCTCAACAGGTATTGCTCCAATCTGTACTCTGATCATACCAATCTGCAATCCAATCTTCTTTGATTAGAACAGTTAGTAGATCAATCAATCCTATCTAGGAACACCTGTAATTGCTTAGTAGTGACCCTGTTAACTGTAAACAGTTATAACAAAATCTCAAGAGTCTATCCTTCGTTTTCCACAACAACACTGGAATCTTCCAGGGTGAGGTACTAAGTCAGATACACCCTTTATCCACTAAGCTCTCTTATACTTTTCTGACTCTTCTGAACTCTCTCTTTCTCTGCAGGTGCCATCCTGTAGGGTAGAAGGAAAGAAATGATTCTGCGGCCAGATATCATTCTCATTCCAACCTCTAATTCTCTAACAGATGGTAAACCTGACAGATCATCTGGGAAACATCTAGAACTCTCTCTCTAGTAAAGGGTACTGAGGCTGATTCCCTGTCCTGACAAACTTGCTCACAAGAGTTAGAACCCTCTGACAACTTTTCCTGTCTAACGATGAGCCTGCGGGACTGATATTGTAATACCCGGCTAGACTCCGGTATCGGAATCCCTACCGTCCGGTGGGGCCTCGGATGTCGGAAACCTCTAGAAGGGTAAAACTATGATTTTATGAAATGTTTTCATGTATTTCATGTTTTTAAGTAAGAAATTTAAATAAGTTTTTACATGAAAAATCTTTGGAGGAAAACCCAGGTTCGGCCGCCGAACTCCGAAGTTCGGCCGCCGAACATGCATGCTTTCGGAGGGACTTTAGGCGCCCGAAAGTTTTGAGTGAGGGAAATGCAGGTTCGGCCGCCGAACTCCAAGTTCGGCCGCCGAACCTTGCATGCATGCGGAGGCACCTTCGGCCCCCGAACGTGGCCTGGCCAGCCACCTATAAAAGGGGCACTTAGCCGAAATGGGAGAGTTTTCTCCCATTTTCGACCTCAGCGAGCTTCCGACCTCCCTCTCCCAAATCTTGTGTTTTTCCTTCAATCCCCACTATTTTTCTTTGAGTTTTAAGGTTCCACAGAAGTTTTTGAGTGTTTTCAAGCAAGTTTGGAGCTTGGAAGACTTGGAGCTAAATCCCTCCATTTTCCGAGCTAGGATCGTTCTTCCTCTAGATCTTCAAGAGGTAAGCTTCGATCTATGCTTCTTTTATGTTTTATGAAAGTTTTATGCAAGTTGATGGGGTAGAATGCATGTTTAGGCTTGTTGTTAGGTTTATGGGTTCATGATGTGATTTGAGCAATGTATGTTGGAAATGTGTGGTTTGAAGTGTTGTAGTTGGGGTATATTATAGTTTGAGACCCCTAGGTGTGATGTGTGATGTTTATGCATGTGTAGAAACAAGTTTATGCATGTTTTGAGGCATTTTGGAGGCTTTGGACACAAGGGAACCAAGTTTCTGCCCTTCGGCAGAAACTCAGGTTCGGCCGCCGAAGTGACTTTCGGCCGCCGAACCCCCTTGTGGAGGCAGTTTCGGCTGCCGAAGCCTGCCCCCGAAACTCAAGTTTCGTCTCTGTCTGGGAGGTTCGGCCGCCGAAAGTGCCGCCGAACCTGCATGACTTTCGGCTGCAGAGGGACTTTCGGCCGCCGAACCTGCCGCCGAAAGTGCCCTGTCCAGCCATTTCTTACATGTTTTCATGTGAGGTTTTCAGGAGGTTTTAGGGGGTTTTTGGGGAGTATTTTAGAGTCATATTCATGTATGTTCGGTGCCTCATTTGAGTCCACCTGTGTAGGTTCGGACCCGAAGGACCGAGACCCCCGGTTGTGAGATAGTCGTTCAGAGTTCGTCGTTAAAGCTTCAGTTGCCAGGTGAGTGGAACAACCCCTTAAGCTTTAAAGTAAAGGAATAAATGAATGAATCATAAAGCATTGCCCATGCATCATTATGCTATGCAATATTAGGTTGTATGCATTAGAATTCACGAATATGTTGCATTGCATACTTTGTTGTTGATGTGGATGAATGTTGAATGATCCATTAGCCCTTGTATGTCATGATAGCCTATGTGAGTCCAGGTGTGCCTGCTACGGCTCTACGCCCCTGGCACTATGACTGATTATGAAAGTCCGGGTGTGCCTGCTACGGCTCTACGCCCCCGGCATGTATGAGTAAGAAAGATTGGGGCTATATGGTGACAAGTTCATCCTTGTTGTGAATTGTTTGTGTTATGGCGCATACATGGAAGCATGAATAAGAAAAAGAAAAAGAAAAAGCTAAATAATAATAATAAAATGATTAATAATATACCTAAAAAGGGTGGAATTAAAACAAATGTTTTTAGTTTCTGCTCACTGGGCTCTAGTAGCTCACCCCACTCCCTTTATCCCCAAAGTTGCAGGTACAGGATAGGTCAAGAAGTCGGCTAGAGTGAAGTCAAGCCTTGTATGTTGTAATAGATAATAGTGGACATGAACATGATGTAATGAGTATTTATGACCATGTAATGAATGAGTAATGTATAGTTATGATATGTAATGATGATGATGATTGAGGATTAGTATGTGCTTGACCCTATGTTTATGGTTATCCCCTTGGCACATGATCTATAGAAATGTTTTTATGATGTATTTGATAGTCCAAGCTTATCGAATGATGAAATACCCCATTGGAGTATTTGATGAGGACTCCAGTGGTGGTTATGTTATTAGATGTGCACATGTTCAGGTTAAGCTTGGAAAAAGAAAGAAAAAGTTTACAGTTTTATGTATGTTGATCATGTATGGGATATTACAGGTTACAGGAGGTATGCTTGGCTTGCTACGGGTCCCGGCGGCCTTAAGCCGATCTGGATCCTAGCGCCGGTAACGGGTCGGATTTCCGGGTCGTTACAGAGTGGTATCAGAGCCCTAGGTTCATATGGTCGGACCTAGAGTGTCGGGCTCATAGATGTTCTAGAAGGTCAAGCACACTAGGAAAATCATGTCCACTAGGATAGGATGTCGAGTCCTGTCTATATGATAATATGATATGCCATGATGATATGCATGTGCATAAATGCTATGATGTGATGCCATGTATGTGATGAGGGTTCATGTGTGCCCACATGAACCATATGATGCTAATGTTTGTGCTATGTGCTGTTTTTCAGAAGATAGAATGAGAGGAACTCGTCGATCTGCACGATTGACTGGAGTGCCACCTCAGGACGAGGGCGCTGATGCCCGTCCTTCAGCTTTGCCTAGGGCAATGTCCAGTAGGTCCAACAGAGACAGAGTAGCTAGAGACCCTAGAAGGTCTTTGGATCTGGGTAGAAGCAGATCAGTAAGGGGAACAGTGCAGGGAGGAATGTCTGAGGATATGGAAGTAGACCAGAGGAGGGATGGCAATCTTGGTGTGAGCATGCCGGAGGAGGGCATGGGAGAATCAGAAGGAGGCAATCAGGCCTCGAGTTATGTCCAGCCACATCACTACCCACCCTATTCACACCATCCAGGGTATTCGATGGGAGGTACATCGGATTACCCCAGTTTTAGCCCTTATCCTCCACATATGCCATACCCACCTTACTACCCACCATACTCTCAGTACCCCATGTACCCACCTCCACCTCCCTATACTAGTACAGCAAACCCTACCCCAGGGGATGTTGCACCTCCACCACCACCAGTACCTACTGTCCCGGAAACACAAGTACCCAAACCTACCTCATCTGGAGGGAGCAAGGTCAAAATGACCGATTACATGAAGTTGGGTGCTCCTCAGTACAGAACAGGTGATGACCCATTTGAGTATCTGAACAGGGTCAAGACTATTACAGATGAGATAGGGGCTGATGACAGTAGAGCCATTCAGATGGCTGGGTTCACAATGGAGTGCAAGAAAGCACGTGGTTGGTTTAAGAACTATGTGAACCCGAGAGCGGACAGTATGTCCTGGGAGGAGTTTGCAAATGAGTTTGCAGGATGGGCTTTCCCTGAGAGCTCTAGAGAGCAGAAGATAATAGAATTCGAACAGTTGAGGCAGACTGAACAGATGAGTGTGGAGGAGTACACAGACAGGTTCCTGGAGTTGTTGCCATATGCTGGGCAGAATTTGGACACAGATCAAAAGAAGTCAAGTAGATATATTATGAGGCTGCACTCCAGGTATTCCTCTTTGATACAGTCAGCAGAGAGGGAGAGTTTCCATGCCATAGTGGATATGGCTAGGAGAATGGAGGCTTGTGCCATCGTTGAGGGGAAGGTAAAACAGTCAGTGGCACAGTCTTCTGGTTCCAAGACCCCAGGTGGGGAAAGGTTAGACTCTTCTTCTCTGAGTGCAGCAGTTGCAGGCAGTAAGAAGTGGGACAGAGGCCACAGAAAATCTAAGAAGAATAAGTTCTGGAACAAGATCAAGTCAGGTCTGGGTTTAGGCAGTGGCTCAAGCTCTGGCACAGAGGTTACAGCATGTATGAGGTGTGGGAGACCACACAAGGGAGTATGTCTGGCAGGGACAAACACATGTTTCAGGTGCGGACAGGCGGGTCATTTGGCTCGAGATTGTCCTAGAGCAGCCTTTGCAGCACCGTCTCAGCAGACAGTCTCCGGCAGTGTGGTGCAGCCAGTAGCTCCAGCCGCAACACAGGCCAGTGGCAGAGGCAGAGGGAGAGGGTCAGCCTCTTCATCAGCAGGATACAGAGGTGAAGGTCCATCAGCTCCGGCACGGATCTTCACTATGACTCAGCAGGAGGCCAGCACATCCAACACCGTGGTGGCAGGTAATCTCATCATTGGTTGTTCTGATGTGTATGCCTTAATGGACCCGGGTGCATCTCATTCTTTTGTTGCTCCGAGAGCCGTGGAGAGGGTAGGATTGATGGTCTCTGGGTTAGAGTGTCCCCTATGGGTCAGTGGACCCAAGTGTGACCCGTCAGTGGCAGAGGCAGTCTGCCAATGTAGTCCAGTTTTCATTGAGGGAAGATGCCTTTCCGCCGACCTCGTGGTTCTAGATTTGACAGATTTTGACGTCATTCTAGGGATGGATTGGTTATCGACCCATGGTGCTACCTTGGACTGTAGAGACAAGGTAGTCAGATTCAGAGATCAGGATGGGTCAGAGGTCGTCTTCAGAGGAGACAAGAGGGGTACACCTAGAGGTCTGATCTCAGCTCTTCAGGCTCGTAGGTTGCTTAGGAGGGGATGTCAGGGGTTTCTAGCTCATGTGAGAGAGTTAGATAGTCATGTCAGAGAGCCCGCCTCAGTGCCTGTGGTGAGTGAGTTCTTAGATGTTTTCCCAGACGAGCTGCCAGGGTTACCACCTGCTAGGGAGATAGAGTTCGAGATTGAGTTAATGCCTGGTACCAGACCGATCTCTATCCCTCCCTACAGGATGGCACCAGCTGAATTAAAAGAACTGAAAGAACAGTTGCAAGAGCTGGTAGATAAGGGTTTCATCCGACCGAGTACTTCACCTTGGGGTGCTCCGGTTTTGTTTGTGAGGAAGAAGGATGGATCCCTCAGACTTTGTATCGACTACAGACAGTTGAACAAGGTCACTACCAAGAACAAGTACCCTTTGCCGAGGATCGACGATCTATTCGACCAGCTAGCAGGAGCAGGTTGTTTCTCTAAAATAGATCTGAGATCAGGGTACCATCAGTTGAGGATAAGGAATGAAGATGTACCGAAGACAGCTTTCAGGACCAGGTATGGGCACTATGAGTTCCTTGTGATGCCGTTTGGGTTGACCAACGCCCCTGCAGCATTCATGGACCTCATGAACAGAGTATTCAGTCAGTATCTGGATCACTTCGTTATTGTCTTCATAGATGATATCCTAGTGTATTCCAGAAATGCAGAGGAGCATGCCCATCACCTGAGGACAGTTTTGCAAACCTTGAGAGAGCATGGCTTGTATGCCAAGTTCTCCAAGTGTGAGTTTTGGCTTAGGAGCATTTCATTCTTGGGGCACATTGTGTCAGATCAGGGTATTGAAGTAGACCCCAAGAAGGTAGAGGCTGTAGCTAACTGGCCTAGACCCACCACAGTGACCGAGATCAAGAGTTTTCTGGGTTTAGCAGGTTACTACAGGAGGTTCGTTCAGGACTTCTCAAAGATTGCTGCTCCTATGACCAAATTGACAAAGAAAAATCAGAAGTTCATGTGGACCGATCAGTGTGAGGAAAGCTTTGAGGAGCTTAAGAGGAGGTTGACTTCAGCACCGGTGTTAGCTCTGCCAAAAAGTAATGATGACTTCTCAGTATATTGTGATGCGTCCCGTGTGGGACTGGGTTGTGTGCTGATGCAGAATGAGAGGGTGATCGCTTATGCTTCTAGGCAGTTGAAGAAGCATGAGCTGAATTACCCCACACATGACCTAGAGATGGCAGCAGTGATCTTTGCACTCAAGATGTGGAGGCATTACCTTTATGGGGTAAGGTGTGAGATCTTTACAGATCATAAGAGCCTGCAGTACATCCTGAGTCAGAGAGAACTGAACATGAGGCAGAGGAGATGGGTTGAGCTGTTGAGTGACTATGATTGCAAGATTCAGTACCATCCGGGTAAGGCGAATGTTGTGGCAGACGCCCTAAGCCGGAAATCACTCGGCAGTCTATCCCACATTTCAGCAGAGAGGAGGCCGGTGGTGAAGGAGTTCCACAGACTTATGAGTGAGGGATTACAGTTGGAGTTGTCTGGCACAGGTGCCTTAGTGGCTCAGATGAGAGTGACACCCGTGTTTCTGGAGCAGGTAGCTCAGAAACAGCATGAGGACCCAGAGTTGGTCAAGATAGCCAGAACGGTTCAGTCAGGCCAGAGTAATGAGTTCAAGTTTGATGATAAGGGGATCCTCCGCTACGGGAACAGATTATGTGTGCCAGATGACATTGGTCTGAAGGGAGATATTATGGGGGAAGCCCATAATACCAGGTATAGTGTTCACCCTGGAGCCACCAAGATGTATCAGGATCTGAAGAGAGTGTATTGGTGGCCAGCTATGAAGAAGGACGTGGCACTGTTCGTGTCAGCCTGCGATGTGTGTCAGAGGGTGAAACTAGAGCATCAGAAGCCGGCTGGAATGTTGAATCCACTACCGATTCCAGAGTGGAAATGGGAGAATATAGCTATGGACTTCGTAGTGGGGTTACCGGCGGCGTCCAACAGGTTGGACTCCATATGGGTGATTGTGGACAGACTCACTAAATCTGCTCACTTCATCCCTGTCAGGAGTGGTTACTCTGTGGACAAGTTGGCGCAGGTGTACGTAGATGAGATTGTCAGACTGCATGGGGTCCCGGTATCTATAGTGTCAGATAGAGGGCCCCAGTTCACCTCCAGGTTTTGGCGGGGTCTGCAGAACGCTATGGGTACCAGATTAGACTTCAGTACTGCCTTCCACCCACAGACAGACGGACAGTCAGAGAGGACCATCCAGACAATAGAGGATATGCTCAGAATGTGTGTGCTAGATTTTGGCGGTTCTTGGAGGCAGCATCTACCTTTGGTGGAGTTTGCCTACAATAACAGCTATCATGCTAGCATAGGGATGGCTCCATATGAAGCTTTGTATGGGAGGAAGTGCAGATCACCTATCTGCTGGGAGGAAGTAGGAGAGAGGACTCTTGCGGGTCCGGAGTTAGTAGAGCTTACCAGCAGGGTGGTACCCATAATCAGAGAGAGGATCAGGACTGCTGCTAGTCGGCAAAAGAGTTATGCAGATATCCGCAGAAGACAGCTAGAGTTTCAGGAGGGGGATTTGGTTTTGCTCAAGGTGTCTCCTATAAAAGGAGTGGTTCGGTTCGGGAAGAAGGGTAAGTTAGCTCCACGGTACGTCGGCCCTTTCGAGGTGCTTCAGAGGGTCGGTAATGTGTCGTACAAGCTAGACTTGCCTGCTTCGATGGAGAGAATCCATCCGGTTTTTCATGTTTCTCTGTTAAGGAAATACGTGTCAGATCCGAGCAAGGTTCTTAGTGAGCCTGATGTGGAGATCCATGAGGATCTCACCTATGTAGAACAACCAGTGCGGATCCTAGACACTCAGATCAGAAAGCTGAGGAACAAGGAAATCCCGATGGTGAAAGTCCTTTGGAACCACCACAATATTGAAGAATGCACCTGGGAGACACGGGAGTCTATGCTCCAGCAGTACCCCCATCTGTTTTGAGGTGAGTGTTAGTTGTTCTATGTGTTGCATGTATGATATATTGTATGCTATGTTGTATGTTATGAATGATGCCATGCTTTGTATGTTAGTTGAGGAACATTCGGGGACGAATGTTCTTAAGGGGGGGAGAATGTAATACCCGGCTAGACTCCGGTATCGGAATCCCTACCGTCCGGTGGGGCCTCGGATGTCGGAAACCTCTAGAAGGGTAAAACTATGATTTTATGAAATGTTTTCATGTATTTCATGTTTTTAAGTAAGAAATTTAAATAAGTTTTTACATGAAAAATCTTTGGAGGAAAACCCAGGTTCGGCCGCCGAACTCCGAAGTTCGGCCGCCGAACATGCATGCTTTCGGAGGGACTTTAGGCGCCCGAAAGTTTTGAGTGAGGGAAATGCAGGTTCGGCCGCCGAACTCCAAGTTCGGCCGCCGAACCTTGCATGCATGCGGAGGCACCTTCGGCCCCCGAACGTGGCCTGGCCAGCCACCTATAAAAGGGGCACTTAGCCGAAATGGGAGAGTTTTCTCCCATTTTCGACCTCAGCGAGCTTCCGACCTCCCTCTCCCAAATCTTGTGTTTTTCCTTCAATCCCCACTATTTTTCTTTGAGTTTTAAGGTTCCACAGAAGTTTTTGAGTGTTTTCAAGCAAGTTTGGAGCTTGGAAGACTTGGAGCTAAATCCCTCCATTTTCCGAGCTAGGATCGTTCTTCCTCTAGATCTTCAAGAGGTAAGCTTCGATCTATGCTTCTTTTATGTTTTATGAAAGTTTTATGCAAGTTGATGGGGTAGAATGCATGTTTAGGCTTGTTGTTAGGTTTATGGGTTCATGATGTGATTTGAGCAATGTATGTTGGAAATGTGTGGTTTGAAGTGTTGTAGTTGGGGTATATTATAGTTTGAGACCCCTAGGTGTGATGTGTGATGTTTATGCATGTGTAGAAACAAGTTTATGCATGTTTTGAGGCATTTTGGAGGCTTTGGACACAAGGGAACCAAGTTTCTGCCCTTCGGCAGAAACTCAGGTTCGGCCGCCGAAGTGACTTTCGGCCGCCGAACCCCCTTGTGGAGGCAGTTTCGGCTGCCGAAGCCTGCCCCCGAAACTCAAGTTTCGTCTCTGTCTGGGAGGTTCGGCCGCCGAAAGTGCCGCCGAACCTGCATGACTTTCGGCTGCAGAGGGACTTTCGGCCGCCGAACCTGCCGCCGAAAGTGCCCTGTCCAGCCATTTCTTACATGTTTTCATGTGAGGTTTTCAGGAGGTTTTAGGGGGTTTTTGGGGAGTATTTTAGAGTCATATTCATGTATGTTCGGTGCCTCATTTGAGTCCACCTGTGTAGGTTCGGACCCGAAGGACCGAGACCCCCGGTTGTGAGATAGTCGTTCAGAGTTCGTCGTTAAAGCTTCAGTTGCCAGGTGAGTGGAACAACCCCTTAAGCTTTAAAGTAAAGGAATAAATGAATGAATCATAAAGCATTGCCCATGCATCATTATGCTATGCAATATTAGGTTGTATGCATTAGAATTCACGAATATGTTGCATTGCATACTTTGTTGTTGATGTGGATGAATGTTGAATGATCCATTAGCCCTTGTATGTCATGATAGCCTATGTGAGTCCAGGTGTGCCTGCTACGGCTCTACGCCCCTGGCACTATGACTGATTATGAAAGTCCGGGTGTGCCTGCTACGGCTCTACGCCCCCGGCATGTATGAGTAAGAAAGATTGGGGCTATATGGTGACAAGTTCATCCTTGTTGTGAATTGTTTGTGTTATGGCGCATACATGGAAGCATGAATAAGAAAAAGAAAAAGAAAAAGCTAAATAATAATAATAAAATGATTAATAATATACCTAAAAAGGGTGGAATTAAAACAAATGTTTTTAGTTTCTGCTCACTGGGCTCTAGTAGCTCACCCCACTCCCTTTATCCCCAAAGTTGCAGGTACAGGATAGGTCAAGAAGTCGGCTAGAGTGAAGTCAAGCCTTGTATGTTGTAATAGATAATAGTGGACATGAACATGATGTAATGAGTATTTATGACCATGTAATGAATGAGTAATGTATAGTTATGATATGTAATGATGATGATGATTGAGGATTAGTATGTGCTTGACCCTATGTTTATGGTTATCCCCTTGGCACATGATCTATAGAAATGTTTTTATGATGTATTTGATAGTCCAAGCTTATCGAATGATGAAATACCCCATTGGAGTATTTGATGAGGACTCCAGTGGTGGTTATGTTATTAGATGTGCACATGTTCAGGTTAAGCTTGGAAAAAGAAAGAAAAAGTTTACAGTTTTATGTATGTTGATCATGTATGGGATATTACAGGTTACAGGAGGTATGCTTGGCTTGCTACGGGTCCCGGCGGCCTTAAGCCGATCTGGATCCTAGCGCCGGTAACGGGTCGGATTTCCGGGTCGTTACAGATATCAACTTCTAGGCATCTATACTGTACTCTATTCCTCTATACTCTGTCCTTTTTAAGGACTAACTATTGATCCATCCTGAGCTCTAAACTCTCCTACCTTGTCTCTGCGGACACAGGTAGTACTATGAGTAGCTAGCCAATCCGCCCTAGGTTGACATCATCAGTCACCCCTAGAACCATAAGGTCAGCTGGATCGCATCGCCTACTCTGTATAAACTCTGAACTAAACTGACTAACTCTGCATCAGATGGATCATATTCAGGTCTACTGACCCTGAGAAAAACACTCTAAGCCCAGAAGTCATCAAATCCATTCTATCAATGGCTCATAAACAACAAGGAAAGTGAAACACTGGGTCCAAAACAAACAGCATACACATCTGAACACTTCCAAGTGAACGCATCTGACGTCACCATGTATGATGTGTTTGCCTCCTACTGAGTCAGGGTGCAGATCCAAGCTAAAGCTAATGGAACTTCCCTCGGGAATTTACTGAAGAAAAGGCTCTCCCTTCTTCCTCAGCCTCACCACCATCTAATCCCAGACTAACTCTAGTCTCTTTATGAACTTACCTTCCTTTTCTTTTCCTCTTACTCTGACCCATCTTATCCTTCTACTTATTCATACTTACTGTTACTCTTTTTACTTCTTGTTCTATTTTCTGCCTTATTTACTCTTATTCTTCTTGAGAAATCAATTCTCACTATGCCTAGGTTTATGAAAACCTGAGATCCTAACATCTCATAATAACTCTCTCTTTAACTCTTCTTTGAAATTCTATCTATTTATCTTTTACTTCGATTACAACAAAAGACATCCTATCAGAATCCTCAAAACACATCAGAACATTCATAACAAAATGAACATACCTGGCACTACTGGGTCTGATGTGGCTGCCTCCTGTTGAACAACTCTACTTAAAAATGTCCGCTGAGACTGAGCTATCCAAGGTGCAGTACGACACTCACGAACTACATGTCCCTCCTGACCACACCTAAAACATGCTGTTGTCCCTGCAAGACAAACTCCCTTATGCAGCCTTCCACACCTCTCACATCTAAAGCTATCCCTATTAGAACTCGAACCCAACCCTGACTTTAACTTATTCCAAAACTCCCTCTTCTTTGACCCTTTAAGGCCTCTGACTTTCTTTTTCCCCCTTTTAGCAGCTGTACTCAAAATAGAGGGGTCAACTTCTCCTGAACTAGAGATCCTGGCATCCTTATTCTGGGTATCATCTACAGACTCTTCGTCCATATTCACTTGCACTCCTATATCCTTTCTTTGCACATCTAATTCTATCTCTCTCCTTACATCCATTCTTTCCCTGTTTTCCTCAAAAGATCCTTCAGATGGGTCTGATTCCACAGAATAACTAGCTCCACTCATCCTAGTTCTCCTGAATAACAACACATCAAGAAACAAACATTAGCACACATGTTCATATGAAAACACATGAATTTACAATATATACATGCATTACATAGCATAACATTAATAAGCATGAGTATTCCACATCAGCATGCAAAACAACTTCCTATCTTAGTGGACATGATTTTACTTATTGTGTTTTGCCTTACTATGACCTCTAGACCAACCTCTTTCCGATGTAAAACATCGTACTAATGAGGAACCTCTGCTCTGATACCAACTGTAACAGCCCGGAAACCGGTACCCTCTTTGTAACGGCCCAAACTGCTCGGCACTAGGATCCAGATCGGCTTAAGGCCGCCGGGACCCGTAGTAAGCCTGCTATGAACTCTGTGTACCTGTTAAAATCCCATACATGATCCGACTGGACTATTACTTTTTAAAACTTGTCTTTAAAACTACCAGACTTAACCTTTAAAACACTGTCCTATAGGTCCAACCATATGAACCAAATGCTCAGATATACTAATCTGAACTAGCCCTCTGGCTATCTATAATACACCAGTGATGCTTTACCAAGTAACCTCCATACCCTATGCGCTCTGCAGCATAGAACCCACTCTGTAAGGGTCAGCATATCATAAGTTAACTTGGTTACCATAGAGTCACAGGAATCAAACCTGGTCTTCTCTAGTGGTCTACTCTGTGGATCACAGGAATCAAACCTGGTCTTTCCTATTGCACTGGTCTTGGGTCAAAGGAAGTAATCCCTGTCTTCCCTCACAGTTATAATTCACTGGGTTTTCGAAACACAACATGTTATTAAGCCTGGTTTGACTCATTGCTCATCATTAAACTGAAAACAGGATACATGCATAGACAAGGGATAAAACATACTATAGACAATAGGCAAAAGCACATTCTAATACATTTATACCTTAACTGACTAACTATTACATCACTTTACATATATCCTTTTACATACATCATGTCCACACTATGCTATACACAAACATACTGAAGCCAACACTCTGATGCTTCTGACTTCCCAGCTAACCCTGTACCTGCAAAACTGGGATTAAGGGAAAGGGATGAGCTTCTAAAGCCCAGTGAGTAGAAACATTGAAAACAGTTCATTCATACGCACTATATATGAAAATGCATCACAACACAAGCATCTCAATATATCTTGGATTAGACATGACCCCAAAACTCCCTCGACGGGCTATTGAAGTCGCCTTGGTCCAATCCCCACTAAGGTAGACATGACCCCAAAAATACCCTCTGTCAACACTGGCCCCCCAAAGGAGCTACACAGGGCATTCCAACAAGTAATTGCCCAACTGACCTGACACAATGACAGGAGCCGAAGCTTAGGCTATTGGAGTCGCCTGGGTCCACCTAATCTCTGATCACATAATATGCAATGCTTCACATTCGTGATTCTAATGCAATCACCCTAATACATATCATAGCATTCATGATGCATGAACTATGCTAAAGCATTATGTTTCTTTAATAAAAGATTAAGTTTAGTTCTACTCACCTCTAGCCAATGCTTGGCTAACCCTGGGCTAACTCTGCAAACTCTGAAGCAACACTCACTGCTGCTCTCTCTGGTTCCTCTGTTCTGTGCCTACACAGATGGACTCAAGTGAGGGACCAACATACTCTAACATACCTCTAAACATCTCCCCTTAAGACCCCTTAAAACACCTCAAAACATGCATGCAAAACAAGCAAAGGAAAGCTGGACAGGGCACCTTCGGCAGCACCTTCGGCGGCCGAATGTTTCCTCCAGAGACGAAAGTCAGGCATGTTCGGCGGCCTAACTTGGACTTTCGGGGGCCGAACCTGGGTTCATCCAGAACTCAGTTTCGTGCACAAGAACGCCTGCCATCCGAACTTCAACCCTCCAAACATGCATCCAACCTCTCCAAACATACTCTAAACACTTAATCATGCATATAGGAGTCTTAAACACATTAAAACTCCAACAAATAACACACAACAACCACAAACAAAGCATAGGATCCATACACCCTAATATGCACAACTCATGCATACACATGCACAACTCCCCTTTCCCCTCATCAAACTCATTTAAAACATAATTAAAACCAAGGATTCACACTTACCTATTGAAGAACAAAGGCTGGCGTGACTCCTAACTTGAAGAGATGGAGATTCAAGCTTCACAAGCTCCTAAACTCCACAACTTCTCAAAACTCCCTTTAACTCACTTAAAACCTACTTTTCTTTGAAAGATTTGATGTAAAACTATGGAAGATCATTGAGAGAAAGCATGAGCAAGTTCCTGAACCAAAGGAGAGCCTAAGCACCTCCTTAGTCGGCCAAAAGCACCTTTAAAAGTGCACCACCGCTTCACGTTGGGTGGCCAAAGCTCCATGCAACACCTCACCACTTTAGGGGGCCGAACCTTAAGTTTAGGGGGCCGAACGTGGGGTACTTTCGGCAGCCGAACTTTAACTTTAGGGGGCCGAAAGTGGGAAAATCTTCCTTAGCCTTTTCTCTTAAAAACTCATTTCCTTTTCAACTCAAAAACTTAAAACATATCAAAACATTTTAGAAAACCTTCACTCTACCCTTCAGGGAAACTCTGACATTCAAAATTCCACCGGACGGTAGGAACTCCGATGTCTGAACTAGCCGGGTATTACAGAAGCTGTTAGTCTTAAATCGGGCACCGGATGTAACATGAGTGATAGACTTGGCAGTTTTTGGGATCGAAGCTGGTAGTCCGAAATCGGGCACCGGATGTAACATGGGTGATAGACTTGGCAGTTTTTTGGATGGAAGCTGTTAGTACGAAATCGGGCACCGGATGTAACATGGGTGATAGACTTGGCAGTTTTTGGGATGGAAGCTGTTAGTCTGAAATCGGGCACCGGATGTAACATGGGTGATAGACTTGGCAGTTTTTTGGATGGAAGCTATTATGTCGAAATCGGGCAGCGGATGTGACATGGGTGATAGACAAGGCAGTTTTAGGGATCCAAGCTGTTAGTCCGAAATCGGGCACCGGATGTAACATGGGTGATAGACTTGGCAGTTTTTGGGATGGAGGCTGTTAGTCCGAAATCGGGCACCGAATGTAACATGGGTGGTAGACTTGGCAGTTTTTGGGATGGATGCTGTTAGTCCGAAATCGGGCACCGGATGTAACGTGGGTGATAGACTTGGCAGTTTTTGGGATGGAAGCTGTTAGTCCCAAATCGGGCACCGGATGAAACATGGGTGATAGACTTGGCGGTTTTTGGGGTGGAAGCTATTAGTCCGAAATCGGGCACCGTATGTAACATGGGTGATAGCCTTGGCAGTTTTAGGGATGGAAGCTGTTAGTCCGAAATCGGGCACCGGATGTAACATGGGTGATAGACTTGGCAGTTTTTGGGATGGAAGCTGTTAGTCCGAAATCGGGCACCGGATGTAACATGGGTGATAGACTTGGCAGTTTTTGGGATGGAAGCTATTAGTCCGAAATCGGGCACCGGATGTAACATGGGTGATAGACTTGGCAGTTTTTGGGATGGAAGCTGTTAGTCCGAAATCGGGCACCGGATGTAACATGGGTGATAGACTTGGCAGTTTTTGGGATGGAAGCTGTTAGTCCGAAATCGGGCACCGGATGTAACATGGGTGATAGACTTGGCAGTTTTTGGGATGGAAGCTGTTAGTCCGAAATCGGGCACCGGATGTAACATGGGTGATAGACTTGGCAGTTTTTGGGATGGAAGCTGTTAGTCCGAAATCGGGCACCGGATGTAACGTGGGTGATAGACTTGGCAGTTTTTGGGATGGAAGCTGTTAGTCCGAAATCGGGCACCGGATGAAACATGGGTGATAGACTTGGCGGTTTTTGGGGTGGAAGCTATTAGTCCGAAATCGGGCACCGTATGTAACATGGGTGATAGCCTTGGCAGTTTTAGGGATGGAAGCTGTTAGTCCGAAATCGGGCACCGGATGTAACATGGTTGATAGACTTGGCAGTTTTTGGGATGGAAGCTGTTAGTCCGAAATCGGGCACCGGATGTAACATGGGTGATAGACTTGGCAGTTTTTGGGATGGAAGCTGCTAGTCCGAATTCGGACACCGGATGTAACATGGGTGATAGACTTGGCAGTTTTGCGATGGATGCTGTTAGTCCGAAATGGGGCACCGGATGTAACATGGGTGATAGACTTGGCAGTTTTTGGGATGGAAGCTGTTAGTCCGAAATCGGGCACCGGATGAAACATGGGTGATAGACTTGGCAGTTTTTGGGATGGAAGCTGGTAGTCCGAAATCGGGCACCGGATGTAACATGGGTGATAGACTTGGCAGTTTTTGGGATGGAAGCTGTTAGTCCGAAATCGGGCACCGGATGAAACATGGGTGATAGACTTGGCAGTTTTTGGGATGGAAGCTGTTAGTCTGAAATCGGGCACCGGATCTAACATGGGTGATAGACTTGGCAGTTTTTGGGATGGAAGCTATTATGTCGAAATCGGGCAGCGGATGTGACATGGGTGATAGACTTGGCAGTTTTAGGGGATCCAAGCTGTTAGTCCGAAATCGGGCACCGGATGTAACATGGGTGATAGACTTGGCAGTTTTTGGGATGGAAGCTGTTAGTCCGAAATCGGGCACCGGATGTAACATGGGTGATAGACTTGGCAGTTTTTGGGATGGAAGCTGTTAGTCCGAAATCGGGCACCGGATGTAACATGGGTGATAGACTTGGCAGTTTTTGGGATGGAAGCTGTTAGTCCGAAATCGGGCACCGGATGTAACATGGGTGATAGACTTGGCAGTTTTTGGGATGGAAGCTGTTAGTCCGAAATCGGGCACCGGATGTAACATGGGTGATAGACTTGGCAGTTTTTGGGATGGAAGCTGTTAGTCCGAAATCGGGCACCGGATGTAACATGGGTGATAGACTTGGCAGTTTTTGGGATGGAAGCTGTTAGTCCGAAATCGGGCACCGGATGTAACATGGGTGATAGACTTGGCAGTTTTTGGGATGGAAGCTGTTAGTCCGAAATCGGGCACCGGATGTAACATGGGTGATAGACTTGGCAGTTTTTGGGATGGAAGCTGTTAGTCCGAAATCGGGCACCGGATGTAACATGGGTGATAGACTTGGCAGTTTTTGGGATGGAAGCTGTTAGTCCGAAATCGGGCACCGGATGTAACATGGGTGATAGACTTGGCAGTTTTTGGGATGGAAGCTGTTAGTCCGAAATCGGGCACCGGATGTAACATGGGTGATAGACTTGGCAGTTTTTGGGATGGAAGCTGTTAGTCCGAAATCGGGCACCGGATGTAACATGGGTGATAGACTTGGCAGTTTTTGGGATGGAAGCTGTTAGTCCGAAATCGGGCACCGGATGTAACATGGGTGATAGACTTGGCAGTTTTTGGGATGGAAGCTGTTAGTCCGAAATCGGGCACCGGATGTAACATGGGTGATAGACTTGGCAGTTTTTGGGATGGAAGCTGTTAGTCCGAAATCGGGCACCGGATGTAACATGGGTGATAGACTTGGCAGTTTTTGGGATGGAAGCTGTTAGTCCGAAATCGGGCACCGGATGTAACATGGGTGATAGACTTGGCAGTTTTTGGGATGGAAGCTGTTAGTCCGAAATCGGGCACCGGATGTAACATGGGTGATAGACTTGGCAGTTTTTGGGATGGAAGCTGTTAGTCCGAAATCGGGCACCGGATGTAACATGGGTGATAGACTTGGCAGTTTTTGGGATGGAAGCTGTTAGTCCGAAATCGGGCACCGGATGTAACATGGGTGATAGACTTGGCAGTTTTTGGGATGGAAGCTGTTAGTCCGAAATCGGGCACCGGATGTAACATGGGTGATAGACTTGGCAGTTTTTGGGATGGAAGCTGTTAGTCCGAAATCGGGCACCGGATGTAACATGGGTGATAGACTTGGCAGTTTTTGGGATGGAAGCTGTTAGTCCGAAATCGGGCACCGGATGTAACATGGGTGATAGACTTGGCAGTTTTTGGGATGGAAGCTGTTAGTCCGAAATCGGGCACCGGATGTAACATGGGTGATAGACTTGGCAGTTTTTGGGATGGAAGCTGTTAGTCCGAAATCGGGCACCGGATGTAACATGGGTGATAGACTTGGCAGTTTTTGGGATGGAAGCTGTTAGTCCGAAATCGGGCACCGGATGTAACATGGGTGATAGACTTGGCAGTTTTTGGGATGGAAGCTGTTAGTCCGAAATCGGGCACCGGATGTAACATGGGTGATAGACTTGGCAGTTTTTGGGATGGAAGCTGTTAGTCCGAAATCGGGCACCGGATGTAACATGGGTGATAGACTTGGCAGTTTTTGGGATGGAAGCTGTTAGTCCGAAATCGGGCACCGGATGTAACATGGGTGATAGACTTGGCAGTTTTTGGGATGGAAGCTGTTAGTCCGAAATCGGGCACCGGATGTAACATGGGTGATAGACTTGGCAGTTTTTGGGATGGAAGCTGTTAGTCCGAAATCGGGCACCGGATGTAACATGGGTGATAGACTTGGCAGTTTTTGGGATGGAAGCTGTTAGTCCGAAATCGGGCACCGGATGTAACATGGGTGATAGACTTGGCAGTTTTTGGGATGGAAGCTGTTAGTCCGAAATCGGGCACCGGATGAAACATGGGTGATAGACTTGGCAGTTTTTGGGATGGAAGCTGTTAGTCTGAAATCGGGCACCGGATCTAACATGGGTGATAGACTTGGCAGTTTTTGGGATGGAAGCTATTATGTCGAAATCGGGCAGCGGATGTGACATGGGTGATAGACTTGGCAGTTTAGGGGATCCAAGCTGTTAGTCCGAAATCGGGCACCGGATGTAACATGGGTGATAGACTTGGCAGTTTTTGGGATGGAAGCTGTTAGTCCGAAATCGGGCACCGGATGTAACATGGGTGGTAGACTTGGCAGTTTTTGGGATGGAAGCTGTTAGTCCGAAATCGGGCACCGGATGTAACGTGGGTGATAGACTTGGCAGTTTTTGGGATGGAAGCTGTTAGTCCCAAATCGGGCACCGGATGAAACATGGGTGATAGACTTGGCAGTTTTTGGGATGGAAGCTGTTAGTCCGAAATCGGGCACCGGATGTAACATGGGTGATAGACTTGGCAGTTTTTGGGATGGAAGCTGTTAGTCCGAAATCGGGCACCGGATGTAACATGGGTGATAGACTTGGCAGTTTTTGGGATGGAAGCTGGTAGTCCGAAATCGGGCACCGGATGTAACATGGGTGATAGACTTGGCAGTTTTTGGGATGGAAGCTGTTAGTCCGAAATCGGGCACCGGATGTAACATGGGTGATAGACTTGGCAGTTTTTGGGATGGAAGCTGTTAGTCCGAAATCGGGCACCGGATGTAACATGGGTGATAGACTTGGCAGTTTTTGGGATGGAAGCTATTATGTCGAAATCGGGCAGCGGATGTGACATGGGTGATAGACTTGGCAGTTTTAGGGATGCAAGCTGTTAGTCCGAAATCGGGCACCGGATGTAACATGGGTGATAGACTTGGCAGTTTTTGGGATGGAAGCTGTTAGTCCGAAATCGGGCACCGGATGTAACATGGGTGGTAGACTTGGCAGTTTTTGGGATGGAAGCTGTTAGTCCGAAATCGGGCACCGGATGTAACGTGGGTGATAGACTTGGCAGTTTTTGGGATGGAAGCTGTTAGTCCCAAATCGGGCACCGGATGAAACATGGGTGATAGACTTGGCGGTTTTTGGGGTGGAAGCTATTAGTCCGAAATCGGGCACCGTATGTAACATGGGTGATAGCCTTGGCAGTTTTAGGGATGGAAGCTGTTAGTCCGAAATCGGGCACCGGATGTAACATGGGTGATAGACTTGGCAGTTTTTGGGATGGAAGCTGTTAGTCCGAAATCGGGCACCGGATGTAACATGGGTGATAGACTTGGCAGTTTTTGGGATGGAAGCTATTATGTCCGAAATCGGGCACCGGATGTAACATGGGTGATAGACTTGGCAGTTTTTGGGATGGAAGCTGTTAGTCCGAAATCGGGCACCGGATGTAACATGGGTGATAGACTTGGCAGTTTTTGGGATGGAAGCTGTTAGTCCGAAATCGGGCACCGGATGTAACATGGGTGATAGACTTGGCAGTTTTTGGGATGGAAGCTGTTAGTCCGAAATCGGGCACCGGATGTAACATGGGTGATAGACTTGGCAGTTTTTGGGATGGAAGCTGTTAGTCCGAAATCGGGCACCGGATGTAACATGGGTGATAGACTTGGCAGTTTTTGGGATGGAAGCTGTTAGTCCGAAATCGGGCACCGGATGAAACATGGGTGATAGACTTGGCAGTTTTTGGGATGGAAGCTATTAGTCCGAAATCGGGCACCGGATGTAACATGGGTGATAGACTTGGCAGTTTTGGGATGGAAGCTGTTAGTCCGAAATCGGGCACCGGATGTAACATGGGTGATAGACTTGGCAGTTTTTGGGATGGAAGCTGTTAGTCCGAAATCGGGCACCGGATGTAACATGGGTGATAGACTTGGCAGTTTTTGGGATGGAAGCTGTTAGTCCGAAATCGGGCACCGGATGTAACATGGGTGATAGACTTGGCAGTTTTTGGGATGGAAGCTGTTAGTCCGAAATCGGGCACCGGATGTAACATGGGTGATAGACTTGGCAGTTTTTGGGATGGAAGCTGTTAGTCCGAAATCGGGCACCGGATGTAACATGGGTGATAGACTTGGCAGTTTTTGGGATGGAAGCTGTTAGTCCGAAATCGGGCACCGGATGTAACATGGGTGATAGACTTGGCAGTTTTTGGGATGGAAGCTGTTAGTCCGAAATCGGGCACCGGATGTAACATGGGTGATAGACTTGGCAGTTTTTGGGATGGAAGCTGTTAGTCCGAAATCGGGCACCGGATGTAACATGGGTGATAGACTTGGCAGTTTTTGGGATGGAAGCTGTTAGTCCGAAATCGGGCACCGGATGTAACATGGGTGATAGACTTGGCAGTTTTTGGGATGGAAGCTGTTAGTCCGAAATCGGGCACCGGATGTAACATGGGTGATAGACTTGGCAGTTTTTGGGATGGAAGCTGTTAGTCCGAAATCGGGCACCGGATGTAACATGGGTGATAGACTTGGCAGTTTTTGGGATGGAAGCTGTTAGTCCGAAATCGGGCACCGGATGTAACATGGGTGATAGACTTGGCAGTTTTTGGGATGGAAGCTGTTAGTCCGAAATCGGGCACCGGATGTAACATGGGTGATAGACTTGGCAGTTTTTGGGATGGAAGCTGTTAGTCCGAAATCGGGCACCGGATGTAACATGGGTGATAGACTTGGCAGTTTTTGGGATGGAAGCTGTTAGTCCGAAATCGGGCACCGGATGTAACATGGGTGATAGACTTGGCAGTTTTTGGGATGGAAGCTGTTAGTCCGAAATCGGGCACCGGATGTAACATGGGTGATAGACTTGGCAGTTTTTGGGATGGAAGCTGTTAGTCCGAAATCGGGCACCGGATGTAACATGGGTGATAGACTTGGCAGTTTTTGGGATGGAAGCTGTTAGTCCGAAATCGGGCACCGGATGTAACATGGGTGATAGACTTGGCAGTTTTTGGGATGGAAGCTGTTAGTCCGAAATCGGGCACCGGATGTAACATGGGTGATAGACTTGGCAGTTTTTGGGATGGA